>NC_092345.1:41777436-42077536 GCF_963676685.1 Mytilus edulis | reverse complement strand
AATAGGGTCTGCGTTTCGAACTCATCCAATATAGTGTTGCTGTAATTACATTAACGGCTCGAATTATCTGCACCAGATGTGCTTTTTATAACCAATGTGAAATGTTGATACGAAAGCGTTTACAATGTTGATTTTCCATATTATAAACCTATCATTATAACCGAAAAAATATTCAGACAGTGCTGTTTTTATATGGTTTGAAACATTGCTGATTTTAACTTTTGTCATATATTTCATTTTAATAGTATCTAAACAAAGACTGTAGTTGTCAGAAAAAGGCCTATCTTCGAATTCCCTCTAAAAATTGCTGATGTTAACCCTCGGTAACTTTATTAAATTCAAATCTGAATTGTAAGTATGAGAGTGCTTACAATTTTTAGTTTCCAAACTGAAATTCAAAAGCGCTTACGATATTAGTGATCTTTGTAATATACATGTAGTTCGTTCTACGTTGTGATCTCAAATAGAAAGATAGGTGCAGCAAAGTAAATAAAACTGATAGTAATTTTCTCCAATAAAAAAGAGCCACTAACTACCAAATATTTTCTCGTAAGTTTTAAAATCTCTCCTCATCTATCACATTTTTATTTAGACATTTAAACGATGTCATTTAAAGAAAAATCTAAACAAAAGATGTAAAGTTTGATATATTGTAACAGACGTGTGTATAATAAAGATAATAGGCGCCGAATACCATTAAATCATAAGATTATCGATAATCATGTATTAGTATTTGTCCTCGATTGTATCACCACCGACTGAAAATTGTCACGGAATTCGACTGACCCTGAGCATCACGACGGGTGCCCATACTGAAACTGGATCTGCTTACCTTTCAGATACACCTGCGAATACTCCCATTTTTTTGTGGTGTTTTATTTACCCAATCTTTAGTTATTGTTTTGTTCCACCGATGTCTGAAGGCTTTAAAAAATCTTTCAGATTTTGAACCTGTGAGTGAAACCAAATTCAAGACAGATTACTCATTATTCTTTAATAAAAAGAAGTGTACGTCTTTGAGTTGTAACAGATCTTAAAGGTCTAAACCTGACAATTTAAAAGATATCAAATCTTATCCACTTAGTTTTTATTTCTCCTAAGACTTGGAGAATAGTATAAATTTCACTTTTGTATAGACTTCAAATATTCTCTTCAGTATTGATAACAAATTAAAAGAATAAGAAAAACACGAGATGCTTATCTGTGGTACTGAAAATTTAAACAAGACCACTGGCAAAATTGACAAAGAATAACATGCCTGACTGACCTTAACACATTTAATAGACTGAAATATTTCTGACTGAAGACTTGTAATGGTTTAATAGTATGCAAATAAATAAAAGGAGTTGTGGGTAAAGTCAACGAAACGGCACTCAAAGAATGCACAAAACAAAGAAATCTTGAGGTCAACATACAGTCTTCAAAATAGACAGAATAATGATGTCTTTACAATATGTCGCGAGTATAGAAATAGAGGGAACAAATAAAGTAGAAGACCATGAAAAAGGTATGTCATTAACCCAATATCCTGTGAAACGACTGCATTCTCTTTAGTGCTCTACTTCATAAAAATCCACTTGAGCGGATTACTTACATTTTTTTTATGCTGTGGTCTTTTATTGCTAACTTTACGGTATGTGTTTTGCTAATAGTTGAAGACCAAACGTTGACCTGTAGTTGTTTACATCCTAATATTTTGATCTCTGATGGAAAGAAGTATTATTTGGCAATCATACCACATCATCTTATTTCTATATTTAAAATTCTGATGGTGTAACCTATGATTCATTTCTGTCTTATTTTATCTGGTTAAGACTATGTTTCCACATGTAACCGTTTGAAGATAATTATCTATGCATAAAGTATGATTTATGGTGAAGTTGAAATCATCCCTTCGTAAATTTTACGGACGCCATCACGAGTTGGTTGACCGTTATGGAATAACCGTTTCACAAATGATATCGGATATTTTCCTTACGTCGTAACTACAATCCCCTTCCCTTTCATGAATATGACCTACCGAATTAGACTATTTACCGGATTTGTAATCACATAAGCAACACGACGGGTGCCACATGTGGAGCAGGATCTGCTTACCCTTCCGGAGCACCTGAGATCACCCCTAGTTTTTGGTGGGGTTCGTGTTGTTTATTCTTTAGTTTTCTATGTTGTGTCGTGTGTACTATTGTTTTTCTGTTTGTCTTTTTCATTTTTAGCCATGGCGTTGTCAGTTTGTTTTAGATTTATGAGTTTGACTGTCCCTTTGGTATCATTCGTCCCTCTTTTATGTCTTTTACTGGAGATTTATAATGAAAAATAGAGAGTCTTAAATCAGTTTTCCATAGGAATTGAATAGATTATCGGAAAGTATATGTAAGGAATATTATTTGTTTATCATCGCTGTTTAATCCCAGATTAACCATTTCTTCTTTACAATGATATTTGCTTAGATGCGTATTAAAATCAGTGAATACGTGGCTTTTAAATATTAATTTTGGGTATTATTCGTTAAATTCGATAAATCTTCAAAAACAAATTACTTGAGATTTTTAAAATTACGCTGGTCTTTTTAATTTATTTTTGCTGAATATATAAGTCCATGTATTGTGCGCTGCCTGGTGATTGATTTCGGAATTAGAAATAAATATGAAGAAATGAAATGTAAACTCAAATGGACTATACAGTCTAGTGTTTTCGAATTGTAATACGGGTATAATGCCTGCATGATCTTGTTTTTAAACAGATTAAAGCTACTTACAGTGGTCATATGAATCTTGAGAATATGAAAGTCGGAGATGCAGTTATGATAACCAATAAGACAACTACTAATAAGAGATCAAAAGAAGTACAATAAAGCATCTATACGTCATCATACCAGCCATCAGACAAATTGCAAAACACATGCCGTATAGCAGATTATAACATACTCATATATGCCAAATAGCCAACAATTCAATCGAGAAAAAATATGTTCAAAACAGCAAATCAAAAACAAACAGTATATAAGTTAGCGTCAATAAGAAACATTAGGCATTAAGCTTAAATCCTAGGCAATAAGCTAATGCCTTTAAAACATATTTTTATTTAAATGAATACATGTCTTTTATTTACTCGAATTTATATTTTAGGCATTAAGCTTAATGCCTGCACACATTTTTCAGAATTTAAGCTTAAGGGGGTTCGCGGGTCTAAATCATTTATATAGGATTTCTCTATATTTTTCTATAAATGAACTTTATCTTATAGTTAATAGAAAAATAAAATAAAAAAGTGGGGTCACCGTTCATTTGCGCTCACAATCTGCCTTCGAAAGAAGCATACATTTTTGTAAAGGTGTTTTTTTTTCTGTTGAAGTAATAGGAGAAATAAAGGTAATATCGAAATAAAAAAAAGAAATTTATTACAGAAATCGCTCAAATTTTACAATAATTTAGTTTAAGTACAGCTTATATGGAAATTATAATAAAAAAGATAGGTCACCGATGAGTTGAAAAAGATATTTCAATTTTAAAGCCAAAAAATGGCATTTTTCCACCAAAGGGAGATAATTTAGAACTTTTTCAATGATGTATACATTTTAAAAGTCATCTGGGGCCAACACGAATTGATTGTTTTGAAAGATTTTTGTACCATATGATAAAGTAACAATTACAAAAGGAAATAAATAAAATTTGTAATGAAAAACAAATGTTTGATTTTTTTCTGAAATTTTTATACCCTCGAGCCTCCTTAAATCCTAACATCATTTAGGCAATAGACTTACTGCCTAGGCGTTTTAGCTTATTGCCTAGGATTTAAGCTTAATGCCTAATTTCACTTATTGCCGCTAACATATACATCAACAACCGACAAGCCTAGACTTACAGGCTCCTTACAGACACATACAGAATGTACCAGTCTTAAAATAGCTTGTGGACGCCAAACTGTCTCCGTATGCTATATGTGGTGCAGGATCTGCTTACCTTTTTGATTGGGTTCATGTTGCTTTGTCTTTAGTTTTATGTGTTGTGTTTTGTGTACTATTATTGTCGGTTTGTCTTTGTCTTTTTCTTTTTTAGCCATGGCAATGTCAGTTTACGTTCGACTAATGAGTTTGAATGTCCCTTTGATATCTATCGCCTCTCTTGTACATATTTTTCTTTTATTTTTATTCTTTTGTGTTTTTGTGTTGACACGTCACTGTATGATGACAATCACTGTATGATGACAAGGTTACGAATGTCATTATTCAATGTATTAACCTAAAATATGCCATATGAAAACGTTAAAACATTTTTTGAAGGTAATGTCAACTGAGTTTTAACACAGAGTGTGGTATGGTAGTTTCAAGTGCAAGCTGTCAGTAAGAGTGTATGCCACATTATCAGTATAGTATTGTAATTTCAAAATATTTCTTGCCTTATTCAATAAACCGGATATCAAAGACAGTATATTGTTCACATCGAACCAATAATTTAAGTGATTATTCAAAAGTACCGTGTGAACTTTACGCAGAAATATGCAAATCACAGCTAAAAGCAAAACAAAAAAGCATTTCGTAGACCACTTGTGAAGCTTCGATTGGCAGGTGATATATACAACTACTCATGATAAGTCCGGTAACAATAGCCAAACAAGAAATCATACAAGGAAATGAACAGTTATGCTATATAAAAAATACTTACCGACTTTACTTTCAGCTGTTAAAGCAATTTTTATAATTGCAAAGAAAACTGCAAATCCATAAATTAATATTGTTTTTGTGTCCATTGTCTGAAAAGAGAATAACATAATATCATAAAAGTACAGTATGGTCTCGAGTAAACGATGATAGTCCGTCGGAAGGGGACGATAAATGACTGACCCGTGTTAAGAGAGAGCCATATCTCTTGCACGTTAAAGACATCCTTGTAGATTTCGAAAAAGAGCAGGCTTATTCCGCTACAAGACAGCACTCGCACCCGCAAAGTGGAAAGGGATTAATATAAGTTGCAAAACTTGTTTCCCAATCCACTATAAAGAAATATGTTTAAACTAAAAAACTAAACAAAATTAAACATTCACATTGAACACACAAAAGACAATGCAAAACTCCGAACTTTACTGTAAAGGACTGATTGCATAAAAAATTCAAATAATGCATCATACTATCCGAACTCTGCATATTTAATTAAAGTGTTGAATGCTGTTTTAATAAGGTACGTTTGAGAATAGAATGCTTTGTTTTTGAAGAAAAGAAAAAATACGAAATGAAAACATGTGAGGTTGGTAAAGTGCTTCTTGTTAAAACTAAGATGGTTAATTCCTTTCATTTTTGTACAAATATCACAAAAACAGAATATTGAATTCTCAAATTTGCAAATTTATGATGTAAAAAATTTAAATCTAAAAGTAAACCTTCGGCAGAGTTGAACTTAATACCATTCTACGTGAAATTAATTGTATGTCATAACTGGAATTCACATGATGAAGAATGATGAAGATGTTGGATTTTAATATAGATTGCTCGTAAACTATGTATCAAATTTCAATCATTATTATACATGTTTGTCAAACGATGATATGTTTAATACTGCAGCTAGCACCCTTCCTGTTGTCTTTATTTACCAAAGTTAGTAACATATTGATATATCGTGCAATGTCGTTTTCATGTCATGTCACTTTTCTTCACATCAAGGGATCGTCTAGGGATGGGAAATTCGTTTTCTTTTCGTGTTTGATTTCTTGAAAAACTTGTAATTGTAGCCGGTTTTTTTCAGCTGCAGAACATAAAAAATTGTTTGAAAAAAACTCTCTATTTTATATATGCACGAAACTGTTGAAGAAGCGAAAAACCTCAGTCTTCCTCATTTTCTTTATAAGTTGATATTTTCTGACATAACTTATTTGATGTATACGTTTTTGAAATTAACAACATTTAAGAAGATTTTTTTTAAAACACGACTGTGTGTTCGAAGCGTATTAGAAATGATTCTCTATATATATTTTCCAGATATTCCTTTATTTGTCCCTGTGCTTTTATGTTTCTTTTGGTTTTATGACTTTTGAAGTGACTCGTTATTGATCCATCCCTGTTTCGGGGCTTTGACTTTGAGTAGTATTGGTGAGGGTAGGTCTTGCCATTCAATTCGGACGTACAGGATTTTTACAGTGATGTTTCCATACAGTTTACCCTATTTACATTTTAGCCGTTTTACATAATATGATATACAATATGTATATTATCATCTGTATAAACATTTTTGTTGAAAATTCTTTAGTATGTCTGTGATGTATGCTTATACAATTTGTTGTTGCTAATTATGGTTAAACATTAACCTATCATGCCGGTTTGGGTTGCTATCTCAAGTTTGTCGATATATCGGTATAATAAACAATCGCAATACACGTGAAAGGTTTAGCTAACTGCCTGTACCGAATCAAGAATGTCTCAGTTGTTTTCACTCGTTCCGTTGTTTGATTTTTTATAGACTCCCTCACTTTGAATTTTACTCAAAGTTTGGTATTTTTGTTATCCTTTTTTCTTCTTTTAGAGACGCACACACCTAATACATCATAATACAAAACAAAATGAGCCTTTGAAAGCAGATTTGGACATTGAATACATTTGATTAATAGTAATAAAAGGGCAGTTGTCACTTTTTATTTCATGCAGATTTTGACATGGAATACATTTGATAGATAGTCAAAATAGGACAGTTGTCATTTGCTACTTAATGCAACTTTAGACATGAAATAAATTTGATGAATAATCAAAAGAGAACAGTTTTAATTTTTATATCTAATTAACGTTTAATGTCGTTATAGATTCATCTCAGTCAATATATGTCCATTAACAAAGTTTTATCCTGATAAAGTTTCAGCTTTTGATTTACTTTTATAAAACTCGTGATATTGATGACGTCTAAAGAAGCTAAATCTGATATAGTATGTAATAAATTACTCATTGTGTAAATTTTCCAGGAAATTTACTCCCCAAATTAATGATTCTTGTCGAAGAGAGGTGAACGATGGATACTTTTCATTTCCGAAACCACAGCTTAATTTGAAATTCAATATCAATATCTCAAACATTAGTCATATCTCTAGAAAGCACTGTCATCTCCTACTTCCCTTAATGGACTATGTTGTTCTTTATTTCTCTAAAATTACTCAATCTGTAATGAAACTCTTAAAAAACACATCTAAGCTAATGCTAAGAGAATAGGTCATATCAGCCTCTTTAAGTTATGGATGAATTTTATTAAGATTTATATTTTCTTTGCATGTTTTAAAATTATTCCCTTTTTCTTTAAAATGGAAAGGCAACAAAACCTGTAATATATGAACTATACTAAGACATCAAATATATAAACAAAACAAAAGATGAAATTGGAATTACCGTAGATTCGTTCTTTGTTAATCATATAAGATGAATAACTGGTGATTATAATGTTAAAGTCAAATAGTATATATGAAATTATAATGTCATTATGACTGAAGCAATAAAAATTCTTAAAATTTCAAAAATAAAAAATAAAATTTAATCCTTTAATATTATGGTATTTTAATATTGGATATACTAGCATCACTATTGTGGCAGAATTGTCATCTATTATGTCCCTATAACGTCATAACATGTTAAAATTGACTTTTTTCATCTTAAAAGTGTTTCGAATCTAGTTTAAAAAATCTATAGTCGTATATTTAAAATCATCACATATGTGTAAATGCCAAATAAAAAGCAGCAAAACATCACTTGCGCAACAAACATTCGACCTAATCTACAATGTATATCGATTTTAATGATGATCAGGCGTGCATAAAAGAAAAAATGTCAATATGAGTTAGGTCCAATTTATTGCTAAAGTGTTTATGTGCAAGACATTTTAAATTGGCGTCCGCTGTCCCTCCATAGTTTTAAAGCGTCATATGGCTTTATTAGAAAAAAATATAGGGAAAAATAGGAGGACATGAAAATAAAATATGGCATTGTCATTTTCATTAGCCAAACAAGAATAAAATAGATGAGTATTTCATGAATATGGATTGGATATTATAAAATGAGAAGGAATTTAGAAAAAAGGATTGACTAGATCGCAATAAAGGACCCAATTTTGCGTATTGTTGTAACTATATAAATAGCTAGAAAAAACTGAAAGCAATGCTATTTATAAACTTAATTGTGCACATAAGCAATATCAAGAATGTGTAATGCATGGCATTTTCCATACATGGTCCCTTGCCAGGCTTTCCGTATTATGACCTTCCTAATCAACGTCCGTGTATTTGAATCCCGGATCGAATGTATACAATATGCGTTTAAATATATGATTTCTTCGTATAACATAAAAGTGCATTAATTAATACAGTACACATACACTTTTTGGAAGTTCGTAGTACTAAACTTGAAATGTTAGTAGCAATGATTTGTAGTATTTGTTGGTCATAAAGTTTAGACTTATCATAAAACATGTGTCCTTAATTTTTTGGCATGAGTTTTAAATTGAGGGAGGCATGCAAACATATATAGATCACATCATAGAAGTATATAAATGTTTAATTATGTTACTCCCATTATATCTCGTAATTTTATAAATGCTTTTGCAGAATCACTTAAGTCTTCCGATGTAAACGACTTTATATAAGTGCAAAATCTGTAAATGACTTTTATCAGGAAGAAGAGATTTTCATAATGTAATTTAATAGAAGATTACATATTTGATAACTATTTCCTGTAGACACCTTATAAGTGCACAGGATCATAGAATAGCCATTCAAAACCCATATTAATGTTGATGTCAGGTCCTTTCACATAGAGAGCATGGCCGTCTCGACATGATCAGATGGCAAATAAGGCAATCCCTTAAACTGCTTAAATAATTAATCATTATTGCCTTTTGTTTGACTGTATATTCTTCATGGAATCTTGTAAACACACATGCATTTGAAAATACAACTATCTTATTTGTACTCGTTGGTGGTCAATGACAAATACATACAGTCACTGATGGTTTCTTATTTTGTAGATTTGATGAAATTCTAGAGACCAATGATGATCTACTGGATAGTTCTTTACATATTTTTTTTACGTACAAGAGATTGTAGTCAAATAAAATAAGAACATGGTATTGATATACTTGGAATATATGTTTATGCAACTTGAATCGATAGACAAAATAACGATTCCAAAAACATTTGTCAGATACGCTCGAAACAAAAAAATATTTGAGAAGTAAATAACGCAGACATTTACGTCCATCAAAACCGAAATAGATACAAACAAGACCTCCAAGATTTTAGAATAAGATATGTATTCACACTTGCACACATAATGCGTGTTATATCAGAACATTTGCAATAAATTATAAATTGGATGCATGCAGACAATTTTTAAATAAAGGCAGACAATTTATGTTTCTGAATAAAAGCAGACAAATGAAAGATCAATGAAACATCTTTTGCATGTTCAGCCTGTGAACCAAGATATGATGTGACGGTACGGCAATTGAGCACTTTTTTTTATCTCCTTCAATACATCATTTAAAATGACTGTATTATATATTGGACCTTTCATAATTTGATATGTTCTTCTAATGCGCTCAGTATGGTATGACCATTTTTCTTGTTTGTATTTTTTAACCTTGTGTCATGAACATAGACTACATATATTTTCATTGTCATATCAATTGTAATTACTTAATTCTAACAAACTAGTCTGAATGTATTCCGATGATTATCGTTTAGAACAATTTATTTGTCTAGCCGTTATATTTTTAGAAATTTGAAAATAGAAAATGTAAAGCGCATCTCTTGACTTCTTTTACAGCATATTATAGTGAAGTTAAAACATCTGATTGAAAAATGTAAGCACCACAAAATTGGAAAGTCATGGTGTAACAAATACCCGTGTAGTAAACAAGTAAGTTTGTAAATCTAGGTGTCAATTAACAAAAAATAACTAATTGTTAACGACTAATTGATTATAAGACATATGATATTCTAGGAAACGACAGTACTTATATCGACAATTTGGTAGTAAATCACGTAAATCTACATTTGTGTCGTGTTTGGTAAAAGCATTGTTATTTTACATATTGGTTATGTCATTAGTATTTCATCGGATTTTTGTCTCACCTACATCCACCTTGTTCTTTTCGTATCTTTCAAATCTTAAGTAAATAAATGTTATCAAAATACATTTCTATGATTTACATTTTTCATGCAAGAGATATCAAGCACATCAATACTCCTAAATGAAAAAGAAAGGAAGTCTGGGTCGGAAATTGAAATAAATACGAAATTCCAATAAAATGAAACATTTTCCATCAGAAATTCAACTATAATGCCGACATCCCAAGACAGGTTCTTTTGGGATATTCAGGATTAAATATGAAACATAAAAAAAGAAACTTATGTATAAAAAATGGCATGTTTATATGGTCTTTATAATTGACGGCTGTGGACAGCAAGATTAAGAGTTCAGTTAGATATAATATAGCTACTCTGAAAAGAACGAGCTGTTACAGCTAAATGGAATCACTGAATTAATTTTCAGGTTTGTTATCAGTCAACCATAGGGTTGTTCTCTCATACTTCAATAATGTCATATATTATTTGTTTCTTGCAACATTTGACTTCATAATTAGTTTCAAAAATTCAGACAGCTTACGATGAACATGTTTTTATTTTTAGAGACGGATGAATAAATAATTATTACTTCTCAAGTACGTTCTATATAAAAAAAAAAGAAGCTAAAATAGGTCATTCTAATAATATTTAGAGGTAAAACTATCATAAATCAATTGAATCAGATAGTTAATAAATATGTCTATATCTCATTACAATGGAAAAACTTAACTTTGACCATTGCAAAAGGGAAATGCATATTAAACAAAAACAATCAATGCCCAGTTTGTGTACGGTTTGATTATGGGTTTTTTTTTCTATATTTAATTTTGGAAGCAATACGTCCCATTTAAGTTGATGTTTGATTTTCTTTGGTAGTTTACGTTGTAACACATTCCACTGGAGAAAAAAGACAGTTTAAATTAATTTTTAACACTTGATTGGCAACTTATTTAAAACACCTGAACATATTTGGCAGAGATTTAAAAGACGTAAAAACAAGATAAAATTGTCGTTATTGTATATTGAATTGTTTTTAAATTTTGATTTTTTTGTAAAACGTAGGCCTGATTTTAAATAAATATTTTTAACATCTTTACTGAGACATCACAGAGATTAGATTAATCTTCTTGGATCTAAAATATATTATATCCAATTTCTACTTCAAACACCTTAACAATTATTATTTTGCGACAAGTGTTGCAATTTAAACAACACGAGAGGTTCTGGACTCTGACAATACCAATTTTGGTAAAACAAATCTATGTTGCAAGTTAAATATGTTTGACAAACTCGATAATTATACAGCAAATATTTTTCGTAAGCAGTTGTAAATTTACGTGAAAACTTTATTGTTTGAATACAACACCATTTTAATTATTTAAAATTGATTAAGTGCGTAAAATTCAATATTTAGACGGTTTTTGTCCTGATAATTCTCCAATTTCAATCAACAAAAGATATAACAAATGTTTACATTGTACCCTTCAGTTGGTAATTTCATCACAATTTACAATTGGGTCTTTAATCTAACTAAATAATGTTTATCTTCGTGTTAAAAAGCATTGTTGATAAACTGACTCCCACTAAAACTACGATCAATATTTAATTAGTAATTGGTCGCCTTACACAGTCCTACCAATAAATTCAACATAAAAATCAAAGTTTTAATACCGTTCATTACTTGTATGCAAATTTGTGTTTAACACTTAGTCGGAGATATCGATTTATGAACTATTTATTATGCTTTGCTTACTAATTCTCTTTCAAATCCATTCAGTAATACTTCATAAAGCACAAAATCGTCTTGATAGCTAATTAGCTCTTATCAATATTTATACAAAACCGATCATATCTTTTTCAATTACTGTCTGATTTTCAGTCACCAAATAAAGTTAAAACCGAAAACAAAACTCGTTTTTTGATCATGAGACTAAGTCATGAATTGCCAACCAAACGTGGTCGATGGTAAGACACTGAATCAAGTGGGGGCAAATATGATAGCATTTACCATTTGAGTTATACTCCACTTCATTTTAAAATGTCGTTGGATGGCAAATTATTGGAAGCAATTCTTTTATGCCAAATTCACACCCCTTCCATATGATATTACATATCATTTTAATTTAATGTTTTTATTTTTTAGTAACATATTTTTGATTTTGTAAGTTGAGAAAAGTTAGTATAAAGTAAAATAACAAAAATACCAGACTCCAAGGAAAATTAAAATTGTAAAGTCCATTATCAAACGCCGAAATAAAAAGCTTAAAGTATGTTAGTAAAGTATTAAATGTATCACCCTTGATTGAGTCAACAACGGTTATCATATCATATAAATCGCATTCATCTTTAACGTTACAAACAAGGCTTCAAAATGAATATTATTTATATTTTGAATCAATTGTTAAACACTTATTGATATTTGAATCGAAACGAGTCACAGGTAAACAATAATGTTTGTCAAAATTCTCGAACCAATGCATGTATCTATCATAAACTTAGTCTTCTGAACACGATTTTATCATTTTAATGCATTCATATCGTATAATCGTACAAAAAAAATCGCTCGGTCTGTTATGACGTGAAAATATGGCAGCTAATTAATTGTCGTGTTTTATAGCTGTAATTTACCGATTGTCATCTTTGTTAACAATCAACAGTGAAGCATGAATATTGAGCAAGTGTATAACATTTACAATAAGATAATAATTAATTTCAATGACAGGTCCATTCGTTTTGCGATCATCGGGTTTTTACGAGAAAACTCAAATTGAATTCACCGTATACGGAAAACATATCGGCGAATTGTTTACTGGAAGCAAACAATTATAGAAAAGTTTTTTCTTCTTCTTAATTTGGACAAATTATAGAATTTTCTTTTCTTTTTTTTTATCTTCTATCATTAGCAAATATATTTACAAGGACAAAACATTAAAAATACCATTGATCTAATGAAATCAGGCCTTTTCCAGTTATTTTGGCAGATAGTTCCAATGTTGTGCTGTCTGGGGTTGTGCATGCTATTATTTTTTTATCATTGATTTCTCTCTTAGATCGGTTATTTTTGTCTTATGTCAGTTGTTTTCGTTAGTTGCTGTCTGTTATATCTGGGTTTTTATGGTTTGTCTTTAATCAAGTCGTTGGCTTCATCGTTTGAATTGTTTCGCATTTTGTCATGTCGGGGCATTTTAGAGTATGGTTTTTGCTCAGTGTTGAAGGTCGTATGGTGACCATTTTTTAAAAGTCCATACCTTTTGAACTTCAATTGATAACTCATTTCCTTATTTTATATTGACGCCAACATTTGTGTGTCTGTCCTTAGTGTTTTGTAATTTGACATATTTTTTTCTCCAACTATTCTTTTATTCAAACCAAGGCCATTGATTTCTATGTTGAATTGTTTTACATGTTGTCATTGCAGGACCTTTTACGACTTACTTTACGTTCTATGTTTTGCTCATTGATAAAGGTCAATAGGTGAACGGAAGTTGTTCACATTTTTGTTTGTCATATAGTCCTTTGTGGATATTTGTCTTATTGACAATCATTTCACATCTCTTTAATATCAAATTAAGAAACATCTTTTGTTCTGAGAATGGGTCGCCTTCAATTGTATCATATATCAATCAATGTAAGTTATGAATAGATATTGGCATATTTACTGTATGGCTTTTGACGAGTTGATGTATAAATAAAAAGTACAAATGTATTTATAACAAATAATTGGAGTTTGTATGCCTTTGTTGTGAGTTGTTTATTTACGTTGTAAGAATCATAATTACTGTAAAGGAATATAAGATTCTTGTTGAGTTTGTTAGTACTTTTCGTCATGGGTTTAAAATTTGTTTTTTTCAAATAAGCAACAATGTTGGCATGTTTATCTTGTTTAGTGGTCTCACTTTTCTTTAATGTACCGCCGTATAGCGCTGTGACTATAACGGAATGAAAATAAAAAGGAACATAAAACAATAAAAGACTAGCTAAACAATACCATTATTTGATAATGATACAAAAATATTTAAAAACATTTTCATACAAATTCAACTTGTCCCGATAGCTAAAGGTACCTCCATAACCGATTTGACCACAAGTTGGATACCATATGTTCCTTATTCTAATATATATTGATTTTTGAATGACTTTTATATGATTTGCATATAAAAAAATATCTGACTTGCAATGGTTCGTTAAAATGTTTCCCTGGGTTTAAACTTTGTCGAAAGTTCTTAATTGAAATAATGAAAAAAGCGCTACAGAACTATTACTTCTCTTCTATAGCATAACAAAAAGAAATAATGGCCAGCAGAGCTTCAAAAAATGTATTCAATCATAAGAAATTAAAATTCCGTTTGGGTTAATAATTATAAGGATTAAAAACATTTCTGTCTATGGGTTATCGATGTGTAAACAAGGCAACTGACTCACAAAATGTAGAAAAAAAGTCTATCGTTTTATCCAGATTATGAGTTTAGCACCATTAATAACCTCTAGAGAAACGTTTTTAATCCTATAATGTTTACTTCGTTCAAACTGAGCATTGAACCTCATTGTTTATTATTTTTTTTAGCAGAAACTGAAAACTGAATGAGGTACATTTAACTCAAATGTATGTTAGTAGCACTTCCTTAAAATCAATAAAGTTAGATCGTTTAGTCAATACTCACTGCCTTTCAATTATAAAAGATATGCAATTCCTTCCGTTATTTTTTGCACAAAAAAATTCTTTTTAAAATGAATTAAGGTGAATACCTGACAAACAAAAAGAACTAAACAAACCATAAATGTAAATGTGTGGTTCTGAATGATAAATACTATAATATTTTAACCGAATTGGATTTGTGTTTTACTGTTTTATATAACGAAAGACATCGTTCCTGTTACACTGTCCTATAATCTTATAAGTGTTGAATTCAGATTTCTTAATTAACTGTCCCATTACCAGTTAGGAGATAAAAACATTTTGTCAGTGAGTTTTAGTAAGTAGCATCTACAAAACCCACCACTAAGGATAGTCATACACTTTTATGTATTTTATAACCAAATGCAAAATGGTACAGTTAACAAAGTAGCTGAAGAGAGAAATTCGACATTTCTCATACTATTGCATGCCATGTATCTGTTTGCTTTTTTGTTTTTCAATGATTTTTTTAATTTGTTTTCTTGATGAGGACTTCCGAGATTATTAGTTATAAAGCTCAACTGTGAAACCCTTATAGTAAAATATTGTTGTTCATATATCTAAAGTCAACTTTAAGTAAAGTCAAAGTTACAAATATCTTCAGTACATATTTCAAAATTTGATTTGACATGAGCCCTGGATTTCAAGGGTATCTTATGACTAAGGGTTGTCCTGAGATGACCTAACTAAAAATAAATTACTGATATCATTATTGTGTCCTTTTATTAAACCAATCAGATGAGAAGTATCTTAAGACATTTTAGTCTAAAGATTATGGCTAACAACACGCACTACAGGATAGTCATATAATTGTCTTTATAAAAGTTTGTGATAAGCTTTGCCATTGGAAATGTCTTAGAAAACTTTAAAATACCTAATATTTTATACATTTTGTCTTTATTCGTAAATATTTTTTTTCACATATGATAAAATAATATTTGATTAACAATTGACGTGCTAAAATGACTGAAAAATTAATTGTTCATGTTAAACGATAATATATAGCTTTCTCGGCTAGGTCATTGATGTCAGTTGTCATTGACGGAGGTAGCCGACGTATCAGAAGACATAAGGTAAATAGGACTAGTAATCGTTTGCTTGGTTACGCAAATCCATTTGTTCATTCATCTCGGATTCCGAAGGGTTGTTTTGTGGTCACCAATTGGTTTGTTCAGGTTTAGCAACATTTCATCGACCTTAAAATTTTCATTGTTTTAGTTCCATAAATGACATTATAATGGAATAGGTAAGTTTAGAACTCAACATATTTTCAGAAAACGTCTGTATTTCTAAGTATTCAAAAGTCATTGGTATTTGCAACCCTGCTATTGTTGCATACATATTCACTATACATACCAAAGTGGTCTTAATTTTTAGTTCTGTTTATACAGACAGATTTGAATATTCATGGCTTGACATATAAATATAAATAAATAAATCGTACTGAAATCATTTACAATTTGAGTTATTGTTAAACGTCACAAACAATTTTAGAACGTCGACGAAACTCGTTTATCAACGTCGAACAGTTGTAAATAAAGAATTGATTAGGAAAATGTCACAAACTATTATCTATGATAGCAAGTATCAGTAACCATTTATCATGACAGAAAACAATTGTCTTTCCATTATCACATTTTCTACATTCTAAGTCATTAATGCTTTGTTTGATCAAACTGAGTTTAGCAAGGATATTATCAGTTCTACATCAGTAGTCTGTCTCGGGCTCAGCAATTTATAAACAAGACTTGTTTATTTGTCCACTTTATTGAAGTTATTAATACCTAAGGTCAACTGACAGTAATTAATGACACAGTAAGGAACCAGTTTAAAAGTTTCTAGCATTTATTAAATTATCATTCAATTTACCCGAAACAACCCCTAATTCGTATATTGTTAATGTGAATTTTCGTATATTGGATGAAACTCATTTCTTGCAGCTTACATTTTAGACTTTCACAATCTCTCGTCAAGTCAACCCTCGAAGAGAGTGCATGGTATAAAATAGAGCAAAAACCAAAAACCCAACAAACAAACAAGCAAAAAAGTTCTGACCTTTTCCACTGAATTTATTTTGTCTCCATAACAAATCAATCACAGAACAATGTTCCTTCTCCCTCCTTTTCAATTACGATGACAAGATGAATTTATGAATTTCTATAACCTCCTCCTTAGTGAGTTATTCAATTAATAGGTTCTGACCACTTGACTCGCATGATGCCCATTTTCTTATGTCATCCACATCGAAGTCAATCAGAAATTCGAAAAGAAATTACCAGTAGAAAAGGTGGTTTGTGATGTTTCATGTATTTGACTAATAATTCAAACTTACATTTTACATAAATGACCAAAGTTATCCTGATAGCATGCAACCCATACAATTAACTTAATGAGAACGGTCAAGCGCTTACAGCTTTCAATTGTCTATTTTCCGGTTATCCCTAATCTTGAATGCAACACTTTTATATTCGGAATCCTCTAGTTGTATCCATGTAGTGACTACACTATTTTTGCCTGCTAATCCGTACTTTTCTTTTCCTTTTTTTACATAAGGTTAAGAAACTGTTTTTGAATATCTAATAAATTTCTTGTTTCGTTTTTATAGTTTTCGAATGAAAAATATGTGATGTTAAATGTATGTAAAATCTATAAAGAATCATTTCCCGCCAAATTTGCTAGATAATATTTCAAAAAACAAGGACACGAACCTTTCATTTACTTAATGCTTTTTAAGTTTTGTTGTTTTTATACTATCAATTTACAACAGTCTTTAAAAAAATCTTGTTAGTTTCAAACAGATGACCAGGCATTCTTGAACTTTAAAGTCTAGTTTAAATATACAGAGCCGAAAAAAAAATCAGATAAAAACGGATTATGATGTGTATGATAAGTACTGAATATTATATGGAAGTTTTATTAATTCCGGTCAGTCTTTTCCAGATATCTATAGTTCTTCTACGAGAAAAATCTTCTGTCTTTGGCTGTAGAAAATGTTTTTTCAATTAATACGATTAGATAATACGGACTATAACAGATATAACATGTCTTTTGTTCAAATGTGTTATTGATGATAGTTTCGATGTCGGTATTGAAAAAAAGAAAACACTTCCCAAAGATTTCAACAAATTAATTTGTTTTTGGTCAGCAGTTGTGCTGTTAATTTCTTTAAGTAGTAAATATTCAATAAAATTGAGTATTATAGATGTGTATATATGTTGGTATATATAAACCAAGTAGTTTGTTTAAATTAGGGTTCGTTCTAAATCAAGACAACACTAGTTTACCGATGATTAAATAACATATATCAATTACGAAGACAAGACAAGATAATTAACACAAACTCAAGGAATCACATTTACTCCAAAAGGAGTGACTTTTCTTGTATCTAACGTATATGTAATTAAAACAAACGGGTTTTACTTATCTACCTACTGTTCTTGATTCAACACACGCAATGAAAGGTTTGGACGTTAATATCTATCAAATTAATTTGGAAGAAATTTCTGAGGAAATTTCATATTCGCTGTAGACTTAACAATATAATCTGACATCAACATGACAAATAGACAGACATTAATTACTGTTTATACTATATAATTATCAAAGGTACCAAGATTATAATTTAGTACGCCAGACGCGCGTTTCGTCTACATAAGACTCATCAGTGACGCTCATATCAAAATATTTATAAAGCCAAACAAGTACATCTGTTTATTTATATAATTCATCACAACACCAATTTTTCAATATAAGCTGAGTGTTTTAATTTGAAATCCCACTGTGGCCCCCATGTAAGAAACCGTAAATGTACACAGTGTGGTATTCATTCACTCTCTATACAATAGTCATTCAGCTATAAGTGATCTATTAGAAATTCGTTGAAGTGTTTAACATACTATGATCGAAGCCATTTAAGGTTTCTCCCATCATTGTCTCTACACCATGAAAGAGACATTTCCAATATTGAAAAAAGAGGTTCATCTGTTGTATGAATTTAATCTAGATTAGTGTTAATAAATAAAATGTCTATTGATAATTATTTTGACATGGCGATGAACAAGTGAATCTATTTAATGATACACACAAATGACTGCTACATTACACGACAAGTCGAAATTCTACTATGAGATTCTGTAACGACTTAAGTAAAACTGTAATTTTCATTTCAATAGGAATTGAAAGAAACTAATAGCGTCTCTAAATTTACAATTCAAATGATTATCAAATTTGTTTCAGCGTAAATTACCGAACACGAAAAAAGCCGTCAAAGCAACTATGAACAATTACTATGTAATTTAAATTTCAGATTGTAATCAAAATTTATCAGAAAGTGCAAAAACTTTGATAAATTGTTATAAATGAATAACTCAATCACTGAATCAGGATTGCCATAAATGCAAAACTCGCACATTCTAAATGATGGAGTCTGGTGATTTAAAGATAAGTATTCTCCGGGTTCGACGCGACTTTTCTACTTTTAAAAGATGTTAGTAAAATGCATATGAAAAGGCGAACACACAGCAAATTGGCACCAGATCACACAGGCATACCACAAGGAGAGTACCATGTGACAAACGTGTGTGCAAGCTTTGAACTGATTAAATGATCAGATAGGCACAATGATCAAAACATCTATTTGTTGATAGAAGAAAGATAAAAATGAAAAACGGAAATGAATATATAATTAAAAAAAATGAAATCACTTGAAACAGCCATAACATGTGGATTTTAATCTTGGTATTATGATTTTTTTTTATTATGAACCCCCAAAAAATTGACAAATATTTAAGACTGCTTTTTAGAAGTTAAAATTGAATTGAATAAAACAAAAATTTCTCTTTAGTTACAAGTTTTTCGATTTATCAATTATTGTTTGATTAAACCCACTAGAGTGATATGAGTTATTTTATGGGCAGAGAGTGTGCCATTCTGCCAACAAGAACCTTAGGATTGATATGGATATGGTTATTCATTCCGCCAAACGTACATCCACTTAGCATAGATCTTTCTTTCCAAATAATTTTCGTGCTTTTGTGATGATGATGTCTTTTGTTGATGTTCGAATTTGAATATCCCTTCCGTCTTTCTTTAAGAATATTAACTAATCTTGGATTAGTGATTTTTGAACACCAGTATACTACTTTTGCCTTTATTTACGTCACAGTTAGAGAAGGATGTAAGGAAAGCTGTCATGAGACAACAAGTTAGACGCACAAACATACTTTTGAAGAAGAAAAAACACCTACCAGTTTACTTGTACCCTGTTTACTCCAAGGATAGTCAAATGACTATATCAGGTTTATTTAATAAAATACAAAACAAAACAAAATCGAAAATAACTTTTATAGGCAGTAGGTAATATGGCTGTTATACTTCTTGTTGGCATGACACATAGACGAACAAATTATTAGCATGGAATCTTTGATCACATTTTTGCTACTACTGGGTTAATGCTACTGCTGATAGACCCCCCACCCCGAGGGTATCAGCAATTCAGTTGAACATCTTGAAACATTAAGATAATCTTAACCCCAGACATAAATGGCTTTTGCCATATTTTGCACATTTTTGGGGAAAGTTTGGTTTGCAATGCTCTTTGTCTTTGATTAAGCCTTCTACTTGTTGGTTTTTTACGAGCACCAGAAATGAGTTAAATGTCAACGAAAACGCACACCTGATGTGAAAATTATAAGCTTAGTATGTTTAAAGAGTTTTTACCATCACTGAGTCGTTGTCATTGTCGATGGACATCTCGACCCCGATATATCACAAGGCAGGTAGTCAGCACTTTGTGGGATGATATGTCAATTCATTGATATTGCCTATGTCGTTCATTTAATTTAAGATAACTCGAAACACTGGAGATGAACCTCAGGCATAAAAGACATTAGCCGTATTAGCACAACTATTTTGATTTATTTGCTTTATGTAGAGGAAATGTACAACTGGCGTAACAAATATTCAGCATGGTATCTTTGAAGAGCGTTACAAAGGAATTAAAATACAACTGTTCGTGTATCATGCAACTCCATGTCTCTAATGTTTCATGAATATTTCTCGGATGAATTATCACTCTCCACTGATGATGGGCCACATTATCATTAGTCAATTTTTACTGCTGAACCAAATAGCCAAATACGTATCATGTTTGATATGATGTTTTACAATGTTATAAACCTATTTCTGTATATGTCTAGCTTTTCCAATGACCTCTGTCACCCCGTAAAGTCTATCATATCCACTGTCTGAAGCGTTTATTTTGTGGTGATTACGAGTTTTAGAGGAAAATATTCATAGAACCAGCGTAGTGCTTTCCTACCTTGGCTTTTGATGAGAGTTTTGCATGATTGGAAAATTGATATCGCAAATTTGGATGGTCTTGATTTGTTTCCGACATGTTTCCACTTTTTTGTAAGTCACCTGTTTCGACATTAGCATACCAGTTTTAGCTCAATTGTAAAAAAAATATAATGCATTTTTGATGAATAAGCATCCCAATTCAAAGCTTTTGTACCGAAATTAACATTTTGAATTATTTGGAATGAACACGCTAATATGACGTATAATAGAACTAGAACTACTTGCTAATACACCTTAAAGAATGTTTAAGCAGTAAACGTGAAAAACTAATGAAACCAAGTCATATAGATTGACAACACTGACGTTCTCGTATTTTTTGTGTTAATAGCGATGAAAACCATTAAAAAAACGTTGGAAGCTAAACTATTATTACTTTTTTCACGAATGTGACCTACTGAATTAGACTTATCACCGGGTTCGTACTAACAAGAACAACACGACGGTGACACACTAGGAACAGGGTCTGATTACCCTTCCGAAGCACATGAGAGCACCCGCGTTTTTTGTTTTGGTTCGTGTTGCTCAGTCTTTCTGTGTTATGTTGTGTATATTGTTAATTGTCTTGTTTTGCCTAAGCGTTGTCAGTTAAATTTTGACTTATAATGCGTTTGAATGTCACTTTGATATCTGTTGTCCCCGTTCGCTGTACTCTTTTATAGTTGATCAAGGATGAATGGCAAAAAAAGCAAAAGTCCCTAAGAACAGTATTCAAAACACATCATAGAAAACTAAAGCAACATGAACCTCAACAAAAATCAAAGGGTGATGTAATGTGCTCCGGAAAAATAAGCAAATCCTGCCCCACATGTTCATCGGGAATACAGTAAAATGATGATCTTAATGTAGCTTTATTATTTACTGATATATTTTTATGATGAAGAAGAACGTAAAAATGGAAACAGCACATTCTTAATTTCAAGCGTGCGAAGCGCTTTTCGCGATTACCCTCCATTAAGAACGTTCGAGAACGAATATTTCAAAGCCAAGAATTTATAAGTACCTCAACAGTTGAAGCGCAATATGACCATAAAGGACATAACAATATAGCCAAATGTATCAAAGGTCAATTTTGCACTTCTGTGTTGACTTGAGTTATCTTTAATATGTTCATAATGATAAATTAACTATTAACAAAACTTTGAATTTTTGAAAAAATAAGGCTTTTTTACCTCAGTAATAGATTACTGTCAACAGATTAGTTGTATTTGGCAAAACTTTTAGGAATTTTTGGTCCTCAATGCTCTTATACCTAGACTTTATTTGGCCTTTTAAACATTTTTAGATCCGAGCGTCACTGATGAGTCTTTTGTAGACGAAACGCGCGTCAGGCAAAAATATAAAATTTTAATCCTGGTATCTATGATGAGTTATTTGTAAGTCTCTATTTTTTTTACATTACATCTCTACCAACTCTATTTTTGTTTTTCCAATTCATTTAGATCTTAGGAATTAAATTTAAATAGTCACTGTAATCACCATATTATCTTATGTTAGTTGAAATTTATAATTGATCACTGATTTATGAATGTATCTTTGATAAGTGTTCATAACATTTGTTGTATTTACTGCACAAAGTGGATCCTTAAAAGGACAGGTTTTTCATTTTTAACGTTTAAAGTTTTATCATGAACACGAAGATCAATACATTTTAAAAAAACGATAGAGGTTGTCAAATATAGATTCACGCAGTCAGTAATGATGATGACCAAGTACCATACTATTTGTCGTATAGTTTACAAATTGTTTATTTGTATCTTTAATGTAACATAGTAGAAATGGTACATTTTAGTTGGTTATTGATTAGACATTATCAAACTTTTCTACACTACCTAAAAAGTTCCCAACACCAAACCAAACCAAACACTTAAATAATAACTATAACATGTAGATGGAACTCCATCTCAAATTAGTATGTGTAGTTTTAGTTTATCAGAATAGACTGCTGAATGTCTCTCGTCCAAATTAATATTATGTATCATTAAATAAGTTGCAGTTACTAAGAAAATCATAGTTTCAAATGGAATGACAAAATGGCTTTTACTACAAACTCGTAAATAGAGTGTGACTTAGTTCATGCAGATAACAATCATACAATAAATATATAGCTTCGTTTTCTTTTCTGTTGTTATTTGATAACGTGCTGCCACTGCAGTTCTATAAGAGAATACTTATTTTTGGCTATCAATGATTTTTTAAAGATAAGACTATTTATTGTAAGTTTTATCTTCAAGGAAGAACGTAGGTTTCAGGGATGTTATTTAAGTTGGCTTTCATATTCTTTTTTTTTTTTAAAGATAACACATTTTCCAACAGTATGCTTTGTATATACAGAAGCACAGTTTTATTGAGTATGAAAGTGATGAAAGAAAAAAAGAACCTAGATTTTGTTTAATCTATTTCACAAATAGGCTCAAGTTTGGAAAAAACCTTGAACATGAAAAATTGAAAAATTGAAACTTGTCATGAGGGATATGTATTTATTTAACAAATCTCCCTAAAACAATCAAATGAACATTAGTTCTAAAATGGGGGATGTAAAACAATTTGTCTATACTTAACCAAAGACAGACACAATTACTCGATAAAAATTATATGTCAGATTCCATTAGGGAAAAGAAAAATATGCCATAACGGATGAGATACCAAACACTTAAAACTGTAAAAACCATCAAAAGCGCAATTAACTTACAGCAAAAACTGTCATTTGTAACACTTTTTAACGCCTTTTTTCATTAGACGACACTATCGTTTAATTTCCGTTGAATATTGTTACAGATACCAATGACTCTCTTTAAAAAAAATGACAATCGATGAGCAATATTACAAAATAATAATAAATATATACATTTTATAATTAAATGAATAGAAATTTCATTGTTTTAAAAACATTTTTTCAAGAAAGTTTTGAAAACAGTCTTACCTGAAGTTATACCCGAACCGTTCAATTCCCAACGATGCAGCAGAATGGACGACATCCACACACGTGACTCTTTAAATATGCCATTTCAAAAGGTCATTGGACGGCACTGATTTAAAATGTTGTCTGCCCACGATTCTTTTCTGTCAATCATACTAAGACATTTTTTTTTATTTCGTGTAAGTTTGTATCAATAAATAAGAAATTACGCGAAAAGAAATAAATTTAAAATTGTTATATTCACACAGAAAGAATCAATTGAGTTTTCAATACAAAAAATGGATCGCTAGGAATTAACTACTATATGAACAATTAGATGTTGAGATGACTAAAATAATCTTCTTCCATTTGGAGTTTATAACTATCAGTCAATACAATATTTCAGGGCTTGTTTTTCTAATCAGGGTTTGTTTTAATATAGTGAAGCTACCAGTAAGAATAAAGTATACACAACGGAATCAATTGTTCTTTTATTATGGTATTGTAATGTTGTTACTATTGTAAAGGAATAGTTACGTAAAAATCGTCGCTTTGAACTAAACATAACTTGCCCTTCTGGAAAACCATAATTCAACTAAGTTTTATTTGGGTTTGTTTGTGGTCAATATCTAGTTTTCTATGTAACTCTAAAGAAACTTTTACTAATAAAAGAGAAGATGAAGTATAATTGAAAATGAGATAACTCTCCACATGAGACAAAATTACACTGATATTAACAACTCTGGGTCTCCGTACGACCTTCAAGAATGAGCAAAGCCCATATTACTTGTCTTTTGTTTTTTTGCCATTAGTTATTATTATGATACACATTATGATTTTATTGGCTCCATTAGTATCTTCTTATTTTTTAAAGGAGCCTAGTTAGTGTGATACTTAAGTGTTTTCTACTTGAACCACTACTGGTGCGTAAAAGGGACCTCCAAAAGTATCTAGTCACTGTAAACCGAACATTAATGGGACCACATCTTTAATTGATTACGAGTTTCATAAATTTAAAACGTTTAAACAATAAGGGATGACATCAAAAGATCGATGTAGGATAAAAAAAAAACTTAAATCAAATAGTTTGGGGGTGGGGGGGGGGGGGGGTCAACATTGCTGCAAGTTTTGTTAATCTAAAATCGATTTTACATATATCCCTATTGGTCAATCAATTTTTCCCAAATTAAGTTAAGAGGGGGTGTGGGGGTCAGTGAAAAAACTATGTGAATTAAGTTTTTTTTATCCTTCATTGAACTTTTGATGTTGTCCCTAAGATAAAACTAACTTATATTTTATTATTATAAAATTAGTGATACCTATAATGGGGCTCAAAGTGAAGATAAAAAGTATTAATTTGTAAACAAAATTGCACTATGCATTGTGCTGTTGTTTTCAATTACAAGGACCTGAGAATAAGCATGTAAACATGGAGATTTTAAAGATCCATCCAAAACTGAACTTGCAATGAAATTCATTGTTCAACATAATAATGACTTTCTCTCGCATTGAAGCATAATGGTTCCGGATTGAGTAACGTGTCTGAAATAAAAGAGAAATGTCTAGGTGGTTCGTTATCAGAATAACATGTTCCAGACGTATGACATGTCTAGTTGTATTCTGTTGTATTTTTAACTGGAATTTAAAAGAAGAGTGGACAGTTTTTCGGTCTATTGCAAAGCAGAACTTTTACTCCTAACACGATAACATGACTCTGTGCTGTATTATAGATCACTCGGAAGGAGTGAAACATTATTACATATATTCATGTGAAAACATAATTTGTTCCATTTACTCATTTGAAAACGATCTCTTACAATATATTTACCCTAAAGAATTTCATAAAAGAAATATAATCAGGGAAGTAGGATCATCATGCATGTTTCCAGTATAAGGTATGTGTCCATTGAATTGTGTCGTAAACTAGCGATATATAGTTTTCTGTAGAAAGTCTGTGTTCATTCAAGTCGGTCGTTAAATAGTTTCTAATATTTAGGCTGCGTCCATTTAAGAAAGTTGTAAACTAGTTTCCAGTATTTAGTCTGCGTCCATTTTTTGTGAGTCGTAGGCTAGTTTCTAGTATTTAGCCTGTTTTCAATTTTAGTGGGTCGTATCCTACTTTTCTATATTTATTCTGCGTCCATTAAAGTGGGTCAAACATGTTTCCTGTATTTGGTCTGTGCCTATTTGAGTGGGTCGTAAATTACTTTCCTATATTTATTCTGCGACCATTAAAGTGGATCAAACATGGTTCCTGTATTTAGTCTGCGCCTATTTGAGTGGGTTGAAAATCAATATTGAACCAAACTGACTGCAAATAGCGAAATAACATTTTTTTATTATCCTGTTTTTGTAATGAATGTGTGAAACAAACTTGAAAATTTCCTTCTTTTTTTTTCTTATTTGTAGCTAATGCCCCTTACAGTGATACAAAAAAATCGCCTTTTAAAAAATATTGTTTCAAGGGTAATTTTCCGAGTTTTTAAATCGTATAACTGCAACTGCTCCTTATTTAACTCCTTATTGTTGGAGTCACAAACATCATCCCATTACGAAAATATAAAATACAAAGGAGACTCCCATGTCAAAGAAGAAAAAGAAAACGCTTTGGTAAATAATCCACAACGCATCAAACATAAATCTAACGATTAAGCGTTATGAAACTTACTAAAAACAGGCTTTCCCAATGTGCTCCGCTAAGGTCATGATTTACTGTAGAGTTGGACATCGGCTGTCATGAATAGATATGAAAAGATACCTGTTTTCTTTTTACGTACATGTTAGATGCATTCCGCCGTTATATCTCTTAACATAGTTTACATAACTAATATCTGTTTTTTCTTGGGTAAAGAGAATTGCGTCTGATGCATCGAACATTAGTTCATCTGTTTCCGTAAGCCTTTTTAACGTTTCCTGGTAATACTTTTCACAGGGCACTGTTCTTTATATCTTCCTTTTATACCAACTTCTATGACATAATAACCAAAATGCAGTAGCTCGTTAGATGTTCATAATGATCATATCTGTTAATGATGTTCTTTTGACAAATGCACAACCAATTTGTTGCACATTAGTAAACAATTTTGGAAACCACGATTGATTTTCAAAGCGTTTACAAATGTATTTGTAAAACATATTCATGACACCTAGTTTAAGACAAAAATTCATTTTAGATACGTGCGTTCAACAAATATAGAAAGATGACCGGTAAAGGTTAATGTACTTTGCCAAATTGACCCTAGATAAATTTTCCTTTTTGTTTATATGGCTACTGACACTGCAGCGTATTTTTGCATCCATTACTTTCAAATTATTGGGTTCAATAGTTCCTGATGAAGTTAAATTCAGTGCATCGGAAACCAAATTTTATGAAGTGTTTATTGTATGTATAAACACTTGTTGATACTACTGCTGGGGGAGGGGGTGCTAGTCTACTAGGATATCATTAACTCAGAATAATCTTACATGGTTTCCTTTTCCTTATTTAAGATTCAGTGTTTATGAATTAGTAAATGTTTAAGAAAGAAAGCTTCCAACTCAGGCAAATTTTACCTTCGATTGTTTATGCCCCTTTTGGTTATATAGCGGCAATATCCATATGGCGTGACTCGATACTTATACATCCCGTCATTGTGCTATTGTCCTATGGTAAATGTCTGTATTTTTGTCTGTAGTTTTTGCTTATGTGCTTTGTCTATATGCATTCTTGTTTACCTTCGTTGACATATTTGCTTGTTTTAATAGTAATTAAAATTATAACACAATGTTGGCTACTGTACCCTTATTTTATGACAATTCTACCTTTATTTATGTTTGTTTTGTTCACACATAATTTTTGATATAATGGAATTTATGCGACTTTTATACAAGTGAGAGGTTTATCTAGCTATACGACTAGGTTTAATCCATCATTTCTTACATAGGAAAATTCCCGTTCCAAGTCAGGAATGTGACAGTTGTTATCGAATCGTTTGATGTGTTTGAGCTTTTGATTTTGTTATTTCCTCTTGTACTTTCCGTTCAGAATTTCCCTCTGAATTCGGTATTTTTATTATTTTACTTTTCCTACCGTTGCAGCGTAATTACGCATCACTGACTTTCAATGCTAAGGTTTGTGTGGGTCTTATGAATGTAAATACATAACATCGCTTAGGACGCACGACATGAATAAAGCATTTATTTCATTTTCTAACATAATTATTCAAAGTTTTGTAACAATATGGATCCCATTTATCATCTTTCACTTGAATCAAAAGATATCACAGTTATGTGTTTTCTATTGTAAGCTTTCTCTTTTTTAGTGTATGTATGACATAGTTGATACAAAAACCTATCCCATATAGTCAGCTGCAAACAGGACAGAATAGAAATTATGAAACTAATCAATTGAGAAAACTAGCCGCCTAATTTAAACAAAACAGTTTACGAAAACAAACTATGACAGAAATGAATCAACGTCAACTACTGACCTACAGAATCCTAAATTTAGACAAGCATAATAATTTGGCGGAGTTACACATGTTCGAAGGCGCCAGCATTCCCCTAATCTTGGACAATTGCGCAACGTTACAACACCAGAACAAACAATGCAATACAAAACGACCTTCATTTTAAATTTGCATTTACATTGTTCTTTCAGTTGTTTTCTTCAACAAAAAAAAGCACACTAAGTTTATATTTTTGCGTCGTTACAATGATTTCATTTTTCAATTTTATTATCCTTGATAAACAGAAATTACTTATTTCATACACATTGCATTGCACATAGTATTTCTAGATGAAGGGGTAATACTAAAAGATTGGGAGGTCAAACAGGTTTGGTAGCTTCGAAATAAATAGGTATCAACAGAACAGGCAACTAATCAACTAGTTAATTTTGCGGCAAACATGGCGTGATTTGTTGCAGATACATAGATGTCATAGAAACCCTTTGAAAAATTATTTTTTTATCTTCAATTTTTTGTATCAATTTGATCTCCACTTGAAGCAAGAATGAATATAAATATCCCTACCTACGGTCCAATCGAATGGAAAACATGGCCGTCAGCGGAAATCTTAGATTCTAATGGCTATTTTTAAAGTCATATATTTTCCCAAGACTTTCAAACAAGGATATCATCAGCTCAGAATTCAGTGTTTCAAATCTTACATATACTTATAAAAATTTCCGTGTTTATAAATCAAGAAATGTTAAGGAAAGAAAAATTCCAAACTTCCTCAGTCAAATTCGTTATCAGCAAGTTATGAAACTGAAAGTTTGACCTCATTTCAGTACATTAAGGGTTTAAAAATTCGTAGCAGAATAATTTTTCCTTTCAGAGCACATGGCTGAGGTCAATAGTTGTGAAGCGTTTTGTTTGCATGGACATGCATGTGTGCTAAATAAAAGGTCTTTTTGTTTGTCTTAATAAAAAAGAAGATGTGGTATGATTTCCAATGAGACAACTATCCACAAAAGACCAAAATGAAACATAAATTTTGTATTGATCAATTATTGATGTTCGTCTTTTTGAATCTCCATCCGCTTCATGTTATAAATTTGCCGTTTGCTTTAGTTCTCTTCAATCTCAACAAAATACATTCAAGGCGACAGTTTGTAGAAAGGTGACTGGAATAACACGACTCAAAGCTTTGTTCGGAAACTACCAATCGTTAATTATTCGCCTTGCAGTCTTTTAAAGACAATGAGAAAGTGAGCATATGAAATATACTGCTATATAAATCATGGTTTAAGACACAATATACTCTTCCGTAACGGAGATGAAACTTGAACAATGTTCAGCATTAAACGAATGCGACAAATATGTCATAGTAAATAATGATCGTCGATCTAAGTGAAAAATTACAAATGATGTGTTTACACGATGGTACATGACATTTTTATTAATATAAGATAATCGACAAGAAGGTTTTCTATATAACTCTAATCATTGGTCTTGTTCACTTATTTTCATATTCAAAGAGAAAAAAGGAAAATCATGTCAGTAGAAGAATAGGGTCTGGTTGTAGTATTGAAAAGAACAATAGCTCATAAGAAGAAGAAGAATGTGGGTATATTGACAATTAAAACTATTGTCGTATGGGGTTGTCACGGTGTTAACTTCGATGGTATTCCCAGATGAAAATAAAAGATGCTTCATCTATACTTTACTTTTTTTATTTTGCCTTTATAGACATAATATCATGCAGCTGTTTGTAAGATTGATTGGTTTTAAGTATGCAAGATGGTGAGATACCAAATGAAACCAACTACTGATATTAATTGGGGATAACTTAAAAAGGGTAGATTTGTTTATTTTTTCTCTCCCAGTAAATTTTAACTAACCATTTTTTTTAAACTTGAATAACCTTGCATTTAAGTCGTTTGTTATTTCCAATTCTTAAAAAAAAATACATAACTATAAGATTTATTCATAGAGTCGGATACAATATATATATTTATAGATATAAACGAGTCTAAATTGAAAACTACGTTCAAACCTATGATTGCGTTGGATAAAAACCGCAATTTTTATACGTGTGCACGTAAAACAAATTTCGTTGTAGAAGGGTCTAAATACAGCACAAACAACATTTTCCAAAAGACCAAAAATGTGAAAAAGTATATTTAAACAAAACGCATTTGACTAACAGTTCGAACAACTGATGTTCCTAAACCCTGCAGACTGCCATTGGCGATTGCCAAATAAAATTGATCACACGAGATGTAACAAAATGGATCTTAATATGAATTTAATACTAAACAGAAAACGATAAACTTGTGGCCAAGATGTTATGCCACAAACACAAGGTGTCAATATTTTTTGTTGTACACCAGATCTAGATTTCGACAATATATGTCTCTTCAGTGGTGTTAGGGATCGAAACGGTATTTGGAAGGCAATATATTTTACCCTCAATTTCAGATAGACTCTTGAATTTAAAGAGTCAATATATGATGAACGGATCATATAAACCGGAGGAAAAATATGATACAAGCCCAAACGAAAAAATGTAAACCAGTTTAAATTGAAAACTACGTTCAAACCTATGATTTCGTTGGATAAAAACCACAATTTTTATACTTGTGCATGTAAAACAACTTTCGTTGTAGAAGTTTTTTTTTTGTAGTCCTGTAATATTATGTTGTCATTTCAATGTTATATTTTACTTTGCCATTAAAGTGCGAGGTTTGGCATACCACAAAACCAGGTTCAACCCGCCATTTTTTTCTTTAAAAATGTCCTGTACCAAGTCAGGAATATGGCCATTGTTATATTATAGTTCGTTTCTGTATGTGTTACATTTTAACGTTGCGTCGTTTGTTTTCTCTTATTTTTGAGTGTAAATTCACATTGCAATAAGACGTGTCACGGTACTTGTCTATCCCAAATACATGTATTTGGTTTTGATGTTATATTTGTTATTCTCGTGGGATTTTGTCTGTTGCTTGGTCCGTTTCTGTGTGTGTTACATTGTAGTGTTGTGTCGTTGTTCTCCTCTTATATTTAATGCGTTTCCCTCAGTTTTAGTTTGTTACCCCGATTTTGTTTTTTGTCCATGGATTTATGAGTTTGAACATCGGTATACTGCATGACACGGGTTATGTTCTTCTCATATATGTTATGATGGTATGATACTAAACCCCTAACGGGAAGGATTGTGCCTGATGTTCATATGATGAAATCATAATCTTTCAGTCAGTTTAATTGAAGTCTAGAGCTGGCATGTCAGTTAACTGCTAGTAAAATTGAGAATGGAAATGGGGAATGTGTCAAAGAGACAACAACCCGCCCAAATAAAAAAACAACAGCAGAGGGTCACCAACAGGTCTTCAATGTAGCGAGAAATTCCCGCACCCGGAGGCGTCTGTTGTTATTTATGTATTATTGTCATTTTGTTTATTTTCTTTGGTTACATCTTCTGGCATCAGACTCGGACTTCTCTTGAACTGAATTTTAATGTGCGTATTGTTATGCGTTTACTTTTCTACATTGGTTAGAGGTATAGGGGGAGGGTTGAGATCTCACAAACATGTTTAACCCCGCCGCATTTTTGCGCCTGTCCCAAGTCAGGAGCCTATGGCCTTTGTTAGTCTTGTATTATTTTAATTTTAGTTTCTTGTGTACAATTTGGAAATTAGTATGGCGTTCATTATCACTGGACTAGTATATATTTGTTCAGGGGCCAGCTGAAGGACGCCTCCGGGTGCGGGAATTTCTCGCTACATTGAAGACCTGTTGGTGACCCTCTGCTGTTGTTTTTTATTTGGTCGGGTTGTTGTCTCTTTGACACATTCCCCTTTTCCATTCTCAATTTTACTGTTGCCTTTATTGAGCATGTAGTAATGTGGATATTTCTTTTTGCGTATCAGTTCACTTTGGGGTCCTCTTCAGGGGACGCTTGCAAAAGTATTTTGATATTTTGATATGCCAGTCGACTGATATGCGTATTACATTGTGTTAATACTAATAGTAATAGCACTATTAACACAACATTTAACACATAACAGTCGACTGGCATATATTTTTACCCCAAAACATCTACGATACCTGCCCCCTGTGCCCTAACTTTGTGATTTGGAAGTTAAAAAAATAATTTACCTTTGTTTGTTAATAGAAAACTCTGATAAAATGCTTACTAGTATTGACTGGAACAATGATTCCATGTTCTCTTATCTTCTGAACTCCGTCATATCTAACGGTCTTCCTCCTGCGATTGATTTGGTCTTCCTCCCTCTCTCTCTGGTACATTTTGGCCTTTTGGATGAGAACTGAGTGATATTGGAACTTCACACAATTTAAGTCTTTTCCTATTTTGATTTTTTCTCGAATAAAATGAAATATGAGCACTGCACACACATAAATGTTCAAATGAATCTGGAAGTATTCCAGCCTCCGTTAAAATTTCATATACTAGTATATCAGTTTCTGTAAATGTGGATAAGGGTTTTAAATCTTCTGAACAAGTAAGTAAGTTGTTTTCAAACTGTTTAAAAAAAGCAGGAATGTATTACCATGTATGTTTTGAAAGTTCTGTCAGCATATTAATATTGAAATTTGACTTTTTATGAAGAGCTCCATAAAAAGGACTGGCTAAAACCGGGAAGGTTGCAAAGCTAAATGTGGACTATTTTTTACAGTTGCTTCACCTTTAACTGAATTTTAAGTGTTGTTCTTGAACAAATACATTTTTAAAGTCAAATTCCTTATATTAAATAGTTGGGAAAGCTTCGAAGTCAGCCATTAGAAAGTGGAAATTTTGAAAAATGGCAGTGTCTGTCTTTTTTAAAAGAGGTTTAAATTTCACTATCAAATTTGCTCATTACATTTTTTTCCCTAAAGTTAGCTAACATACTAAGGTTTAAGTAGAGCATACTCACAAGGTTGTGTAAAATTGCGTTATATCATTTTACTCCCTCACAAAACCCTTAATTTTAGAAATTTAACATTTCTTCAAATACAGGGCTTCCCTCCTAATATGACGACTGATTCCAATATCCAGATTACAGATAATCTAATATTATACTATATCATTTTAAAGATAAATGATAGAACAATTAAAAAATACAAGTGTTTTTAAATATCACACAGTGTTTCTATTCAGACGGGGTCTAAAAGTACATAAAACATTAACCAAGTTGAATTATGTCAAATGTTGATTTGGTTGCTATGGTAACCAAAGAGACATTTATACAAAACTAGACTTATTTTTCAAAGCTTCATACAAAAGAGGGACGAAAGATACCAAAGGGACAGTCAAACTCATAAATCTAAAACAAACTGACAACGCCATGGCTAAAAATGAAAGAGACAAACAGAAAAACAATAGTAAACATGACACAACATAGAAAACTAAAGAATAAACAACATGAACCCCACCAAAAACTAGGGGTGATCTCAGGTGCTCCGGAAGGATAAGCAGATCCTGCTCCACATGTGGCACCCGTCGTGTTGCTTATGTGATTACAAAATTTTAATCCGGTAAATAGTCTTATTCGGTAGGTCACATTCATGAAAGGGAAGGGAATTGTAGTTACGACGTAAGGAACATATCCGATATCATTTGTGAAACGGTTATTTCATAACGGTCAACCAACTCGTGATGGCGTCCGTAAAATTTAGGAAGGGATGATTTCAACTTCACCATTTGGAACTCTTGGTTTAATAGCTTCCTTGTGAACAGCAACCCTCTATCAAGAAAATCATGATAGGAAATGCAAGCACGGTAATATCGTATATATTGGGAGATATATACCCCGTATGCAGGTGCTGCTGAAATGTTGCTACTTAGAAATGGAAAGTTCACAATTGGAAAGCTGAAATCATCTATTTTGTCGTTAAGTTTTGTTTTCAACCGACCCTAATCAACTAATTTACGAAAATTGAATAAAATCTGCACATAGCCGTGGCCAACCCATTTTGATGCTTACAGAGAATGTCTCTTAAATTATTTGCCTTTTCTACACTTTACACAATTATTCCCCATTTCAAACTAAAAGACAAATTAAAGGAGTTGGTAATGCTTTGTTTTCTAAAAAAGAATGGTCAACGTAGATACAAGTATCTTGTCTTATGGAGGGATAAATCCTACTTTGTAAAGAATCACTCTGATTCAAACAAAAAAAATCTCTAACTCTTACATTATCATGATGCTTGATTTCATGATTGACAACATATTTGTTACGTTTGGAGGACATGTTTTTCAACAAACTATCGGTATTTCAATGGGACCCAATTGTGCCCTCTTCTTGCCGACTTGTTTCTATATTATTATGAGGCTGACTTCATACAAGAACCTCTAAGGATGAGGGATAAGAAGTTAGCAATATCCTTTTACTTTACTTTCCGCTATATAGATTATGTTTTCTCACTAAATAATTCAAAATTTGGTGACTATGGTGAACGTATCTATCCCGTCGAGCTAGAGATACAGGAACGATATGGCTTACTCCACCTCATAACTCGACATCTACAAATTGAAAACTTTACGTCAAAAGAGATGATTTCAGCTTCCCAATTGTGAACTTTCCACTTCTATGTAGTACATTCCAGCAGCGCCTGCATTCGGAGTATATATCTCCCAATTGATATCGGATATGTTCCTTATTGATATCTCCCAATTGATGCGATATTCCCGGGCTAGTATGATCTATAAAGATTTCCTTGATAAAGGGTTGTTACTCACAAGACAGCTATTAAACCAAGATGGTGAAGTTGACATTATCCCTTCTTAAATTTTACGGACGCCATCAGGAGTTTGTTGACTGTTATAGAATAACCGTTTCACAGATGATATCGGATATGTTCCTTATGTCATAACTACAACCCCCTTCCCTTTTCATGAATATGACCTACCGAATTAGACTATTTACTGGTTTTGTAATAACACGAGCAACACGACTGGTGCCACATGTGGAGCAGGATCTGCTTATCCTTCCGGAGCACCTGATATCACCCTCAGTTTTTGGTGGGGTTCGTGTTGCTAAGTCTTTAGTTTTTTATGTAGTGTATTGTGTTCTTTTATTTGTCTGTTTGTCTTTTTTTTTCAGCCATGGCGTTGTCAGTTTATTTTTTACCTATGAGTTTGACTGTCCCTCTGGTATCTTTCCTCCTCTTCTGCAAGTGTCAACCTTAATTACAATGATTGAGCAAACATATATGCAAATAAAGCAAGCAAACAAACACAAATATCACTCTACAAACATAAGGAAATAATCTCTAAAGACATGTGTCACTGTCAGCCCCTATATATTTTTTGTTTATTTTTACCATTGAATAGCTGTCTCCTTGTCTAATGCCCAAAGCTTTTCTTTCTTAAATATTCTCTTATTAATTTTTTATCCGTGAAATAAAATAAATTTTAAAAGATTGAAGGATAAACAAAAAAATTACTATCTGCCAAGACTGACTCTAAACACTTCCCTACTTTACTTGTGTATACCCGATGATGTATAATGTATAAATCATGTCAATGTTTGATGTACTGATCCAGCTGTAGGAAAAACGCACGATACTGAATGTCGTGTAATTCTAGAAAAGTAAGTTTAATACGAGACTTGTAATTCAATATTATCGTATTTACCAACGTTAATATCATGTATGCCCAATTACATACCTATAAATAATCATACTGGAAAATTGCTTTATATTTTAATGATCTAGTTATTATATAAATATATGCTGACTATATAATGAAAAAGTAAATCATTTTACAGCATCCGACGTGCATTTCTTGATCTACCTTCTTCAAGATCCACCGAATCTAAAATTTGCCGGACGGACAGACAAACACAGAAGAACAGAAAGCCAGAGACGAATAGACAGACATTGTGTTTACTCTCGTTTCCCACAAAGTACTCAACTAGGCCATAGAAAAGAATATATCAAATCCTACAACTTGAAAACAAGTTATGCAATATTCTGTCCAATGGTTTATTAAAAAACAAATTCAATGATGTATTGTAGAATTAAGGCATTCAAAAATCTAAGCAGAAAACACATAAAAAGACAACAAACAAATAAATAATTTATTATTATGAAATAAATAGTGAATGAATAATTTTGATTTGTGATAATAACAATAATATATATCAGTTTTAGGAGAATAAGACTATCACTTTATAATGTTCAAATACAGACACATTTTATAACAAGTATTATATATATACAGAAATGGAAAAATAAATACGTTAATTTACCGATTTAAGGTTTATAGTAACTTAAAAATCATAAAAAATCATTACATATTATTTTCTATTTTATATAGTATGCATATAACTTTGCTATTTTTTTATATAATAAAACATGTTCTTGATTTTGAACGTACATATAACCAAAAATTAAAGTATCGTTAAATGTTGCGTACGGTGTAGTTACAAGAATCTAAAACATATTATGAAATATTTTTCAGTTGAATTGTTTTCTCAAAGTATTCTTTCTGTACATCATATGTACATCTTCTGCAAACTTGTAACTATTTACGCGTTGTAATCTTTAACATTGCAAAATTTTGTATTTAATTTCATTTTCGCTTTTTTATGCAAATTTTAATGACACTTACTCGTTCGACAAACACCCTCTTATACTATGCAGATGAAATATGGCTGTCAAATTTAACAAATCCAAAATAGAAATTACTCGTGTTTTAGTCGTTTGGTGCTCTTTTAAAGCTTGAGGTTTTTATTTTTTAGTTAGGTTAATATCAATGTCCTGTTCTTGGCATCGATGACTCCATAAGCAGTGTATATTAGAAATGCATGTCAAACGGGTCTATTCATCATAAGCTCTTGTGGAATTGTTTTGGAGAGGGAGGGGTTCTGTCTTTTTAGGGGATATTTTATTCATTGTTTCTTTTTCTGAAAAGCTTTCACAAATAAAGACAACCACATATGATTTTCATGACACCATTCGATTGATCAGTGAACCAATACTAAATAAGTAAAATCTGTGTGTAACCATAACATTTCTGAAAGGTTACAAACCCCTCAGGTATAGATGACTTTAGTTGAATTTGCATAATCTTTTGGCTATATAGCTCCTCGAGTACTTGCAGTATTCATACATCATTCACTTTCAAATGTGAGGGTTTGGACGTTCTTGGTAAACAATTTAAGAAAGGTGTGCTGGAATCATCAAATTCATTAAGTATATTGTCAATGGTTCATTGCTAGTATGTCAATTAGTAGTTTGATCCGAAACTTTAAACCCATGCCAAGAAGTCAAATACAAATTAAAATGCACATTTGTCCTTTAGTGTAACAAGGTCTCAAATGAAAAACGAATTTTACAGTCAATTTACAAGACAAATATATAATTGGTGATTACTGTTTTTTCATATATAAAGCTCAACCAACTATGTACAATACAATATCAAAATATTATGTTACAAATGTACATCTACCTAAATTAGACAAGAAGATACTATTTATTTAGTTATCGTTTTAATTATCTAAGGTTTACTGATTAAATATATTACAGTGACTAGCTTCCTATCATGGTGCCAATTTATATAACGGAAGAAGGCTAAATATAACAGGAAAAATTATATAATATATCACAAAAACCTGAGTCTTTATTCAACTAAAGCATATTGTGAATTGGAAAAAAAAATTATTCATATAATATGAAATCCAATAGTAATTTAACATAATAGACAGTTTTGTTAAGCCATTAACCTATGTAAGACTTAAGTGCAATACACTGAGGGTAAACACAACTCAAAGAAAATGAACAGTCGAGGTCCTGACTTTGCACAGGAACAATCATAATGTATTTGTGAGCCGATGTTAGTTTTGATTTAAAGAGAATATAATTCAAGCTTCATTTAATTATTTCTTTCAATCATTAGAGTTCATACAAAAATAAATATGTATGTTATTTATCTGCTAAACAAATTTTACAGTACTTTAAGCAATCATATTAGGACGAAAATGAGAACGTTAACAAACTCCAACATGTAGACAGCATTAACTATTTAAACAATACAATTACTGTACTTCTTTGACATGGTTGTTATTTTTGGAAAATAAAATAGAAAGTCTTAAATGATGTTCTCCGGATGGCCTTAATTCACTGAGTGGGTTAACTTGTAAACCTGATCGTACTTTATCAATCTATATACTAGTACATGAAATTCAGACTTATTGTTCGTAGTCTTAACAACGGGATTGTATGATCAATAGACCAGCTAACAATACAAGTTGATTTACAAATGCTCGAACTTTTAAGCATTATCCTAAACAATATATACAAAGGAGACGAAAAGGACCATTATTCGGCCCAATAAATGAAAAATTGTAAAATAACTCCCTTTTGAATAAATAATGTTAACTAAAGAATGGCGAATGATTATGATAATGAATTCTTCTTGAGTTTAAATAAATCTTCTGTGATGTCGATGTTATGTTATTTTTACAGTCTTTCCTCAAATACCACACATTTTAGACCTGAAATATATATCTTAAACTAACTTAACCTATATAACAACTTATTTTTTACAAGTTCTGTTTTGTTCTAACGTCATATGGATGATCTTTGTGATAACCTGTGTTCAGAATATGTAATACACGGTAATTAAGTTTTCATGTTTTTAGAAGACTTTATCAACATAAGGGCTTACATCGAAACAGAAACAATACAAACATTTAGCTTGGCAGGATAAAAATGTATGAACAGGGCAAGTAATATGGGTTGCCTGAAAATAAATTTTGATAAAGCAACTGACCGAAACAGCATGTATCAAAACAACGGAAATTGCAAAATACAGGACTAATACACACAATTAGAAAACCGCGAGTCACTTCGAGGTATATGAAAAAAGCTTGAAAATAAAATAATGCATGGACATGGTAGTAGTTTACAATGTACAAAAACACTGGCTTTAAGAGTTAAAGAAAGAAAACTTAGGAGTACTTATAATAGTTATGCCAAAGTGCTTACACCATAACTGTGAACGAAGTAAAAACCAATATACACAGCACTGCTTGCCCACTATCTAGTCGATGTATAATACATGTGATATTCTAATTTATATGGACACAAAAGTGGTCTCTCCTTTGTAATTGATAAGCATTCAATGAAAAATATATATATATAGTCTAAGAAGTATAACTTCAATTAAGGAATTACTCTAACTTTGTATTATTTACTCAATTTTTAGTTTTCATTGAATACGATATGCTAATTTGATACATTACAGTGATTAGCTTCTTATCATGGCGTCAATTTATATAACCAAAGAAGGCTAAATATAAAAAGAAAAATGGTATAATACATCACAAAAACCTGATTCGTTATTCAACTAAAGTATATTATAATTGGAATGAAACCTTCAAGTATTAATGTCATATAAAATCCAATAGTATTTTAACCTTATTGACTATTTCATTTAGCCACATGAGCCAGTCAACATTTGACAGCCTAAATAATATTAGTATTGACATCGTGTCCAGTCAAAGAAAATAACAATTGTAAGCGTCTGCGTATAAACTCATCATACATACCAGAATTAAAATGTTTTTAACAAGGCGCGTGTTTCGTCTACAATAGACTAATCATTGAGCTAGAATCCAAAAAAAAAATAAAAGGCTAAAAAAGAATAAAGTATAGAAACGTTAGAAGGAAGCTAAGTGTCCAAACGAAACCTAAATACATCCCGCCAAATTGATCTACGGTCAACTAATCTTATTTTTGGGTTATTTAAACTAAATAGGATCGTCCTTCTTACAAATAATATCTCCATCTGAATATAGTTTTTTGAAAAATGTTTGAAGAATGTAAAACCTTAAGACAATAAATACCAAAACTGCATAATAAGCAATTTCTTGTATTATGTTGTCAAAAATGAAACAAATCAGCATTAAGCTTATAGTAGATAAGCATATGAATATCATAATGTTTATTTCTCGTCAGGGGTGCTCGTAATTAAATATCTAAAATTGATTAAAAAAAAAACAAAAAAAAACCGGCATTAATCATTGAAAAAGATATAAATGGACGTAAAATATTCTACAACTGGGTGCAACAATTGCATCATACCGGTATTGTAAAGTACAAATTGTCAATTGAAATTTAGTATGGAAGATCAATTAATTAATGAGAGTACTTCATATTGCTATCTTGTTTAGTAACAATGGTGGTATTAATTGAGGCGAAGGTAATAGGCTACGATGAAAAAATCCTACAAGATAAATTGAGAGATGTTTGGTAAAATTTATTGTTAAATTTCATTATGATCATACGAGAAATGACATATTATAATCCTTGGAATATTTATCCATCAGATCATATCGTGCGTTTGGGAAAAAAATAAAATGTGGAATTAGGATGAATAAAGAAAAATAAAATTGATAATAAATCAATAAAACTGTGAATTCATATAAATGTAATTGAATCGGTTTTTATCAATTTGATTTTAAAAATTATTTCATGAACATGTCAGACATGTTTTCTATACAATATTGCAAATGAAAACGACAAAACAGTTTATGCGTTCATTTGTGATTATTAATTAATGGAAACACGAAATAACATTGGAAGAAGATGATCCAACATTTTTATAGTTTTTTTCATTGGTCAACTGTCTTTTACGAAGATTGTTACAATGTGACTTTCTCTTTAATAGAATTATAACCAATTGAAATCTTCAATTATGTACAACAGGAGTAGCTTGGTAACCAAATATATTTTTTTATCAAACTGGTTCATAGCAAGATTACAACAAATCACAAAATAACCAGACCAAAAATTGCGAACAGCAAAGGACAAGTGATGGTATTTTTATGGCAAAATTGTCGAGTAAATAGTTTAGGTAATTGTCTTAATTTGCAACACATAGCAGTATCCTTTAAAATATACTTCTTGTGAAATTGACCATTCAAAAGCTATTGTCCTTCTAGTTTGGCACTGGTGCCGCCCGCAATCTTTTCATGTATTCCTGACCCCACTCTCTAAGTAAACCCTGGAAAAACAAAGACAGCATAGCATACTTTTACATTGCAGAGCTTATTACATATTTTCTTGCTCATTCGAATACTTTTAGTATAAATTCAAATATTTTGAGTATAAAAAACTAAAATAAAATCTCAAAGTTAACAAAGCAATCTTGGAAATATATTGTACATCAATTTTTTTCGGTATCTCTTAGTTTGCATAACTACATACCGGATCTTTGTTAAACAAAGCAACAAATGAAGCACGTCAAAAAATTTCATTTATAAATTTTGAAAACAATGATTTGCCATGCATTTTATGCTAGTGTATCCGTTCTCTTTCTATTTGGAATTCATGTCATTTCCATGGGTTTTTATTTATTTATTTATTTCAATTTGTATATAAAAAATACCTACTAGTTTTGATAGATTAGTTGTTGTTGGCCTAGTGGCCAAACGATTTCTGAATATTTGTTTGCTTATGTTGCTTCTAACTTACACCAGAATAACTTGTTTTGGACGACAAAATATGTCAACATAACTTGTTTTATAACTAAATGCTATAAAAGACCAATTGGAAAATCAGAAGTAGTAAAAGAAACGACAATTGAAAAACAAAAAATAAGTAGAACGAGCATCAAGATAGATACCTTACGTAAAGCCATTTATGATGAAAATTGTATGAAAAAAATCAGACCACCAAGGTAATTGAACTAGAAGCTCTAACGAGCATGTTCCGCTCACCTAGATTTATGGTTCAATCCATCATTATCTACATAAGAAAATGCCTATACCAAGTCAGGAATATGACAGTTGTTATGTATTCGTTTGGTGTGTTTGAGCTTTTGTTTTTGGCAATTTTATTAGGAACTTTTTTTTATGAATTTTCCTCGTAGTTCAGTACTTTTGTGATTTAACTTTTTAACAAAAATGAAAAAAATATGGTTCAAATTGTCAAGTAAGGACAAACAGAAGCACCGATATTGAGAAAACATAAAATATCGCAAAAAGTCAAATCACTTGACCGAAACTGAAGTCTTCAAAAAACGCAGAAAAAGAAAGTATGAAATTTTGAAGACATCGCTCGGACATCAAATTTAATTTTACGTTCAAAAGATGACCATATCGTTTTTTATTTCATTCACAGTTCCATTTGTTCAAATTGCTAGTTAAATTCATAAATAGCTTTGATATCAAGCATACATGTACCCGATACCGTAAACTTTTCCTTAGATGCTCATTTCGACAAAGCTTATTAAACAGAAAAAGCGAGTCTTAACCAAAAAGCACAAACAAATACAACCAAAAAAAGCCAGACAAGGAATCAGAGCTTTTCACGAGGGAGATACATTACTTAATTTTAAATTATTTCCAATATTTAGTAATAGCAAATATAAATCATACAAAATCCGTATTTGCATGCCAGCTACGAGCAAGGGAACCCACAATTGGTAATTAGAGCATGTCGTTATATTCGAATATATACCTGTGCCCATTCCTTTATAAGCCCCTGGTTTAAACAAAAATAGTAATGAAAGGGTATTTTTGGAAAGAAATTCATTATGAGTGGAAATAAATGTTGGTATGTTAACCAAATACTATCATAATCTCAGACTTTCTAATAACTTTAAATTTTAAAAAAGTCAGTAAATAAGATAACGCTTTAAACATTTCGTGCATCATAGGCAAGAAGTATTAATAAACAAAAAGCTAAAAAGTATGGACGTTAATTATTTGGAGAATTATTTAAACAAATCTTATATCATATTCCATTACATGTAGTATAACAAAATCAAAAATTAAAAATGAACACATGTTTCACACAATTAATGCCTTATTGTTTCCTTAAAAATAAGTATTTTCATTTATCTAATTTTAAACAGACATTCCTAAATACTTGACTACACAGCTGAAACAACATATAATTTAAACCGTATGCAAGCAGGATCGTATTAAGCGATAATATTACCCGTTGATTTTTGTCCTGCTAATTTCACACTCATAATACGTACCTCCGCATAATTGAACGATTTCGCCATTTTACCGTATACAGGTCGCATTTCTTCGTCAGTATATAAGTATTTGGATATTTCCGAGGGCATTGGCTACAAAGCAAAAAAGCAATGCGGTACTTGTTATTAAAAATTTGCATTTGTTAAAACTATTATATTATGAGTAAGGTGAAATTTGTAAGACATCGTCCTCTCTTTTTAGAACTCTAAACAGGAAGCTAAAACATCTGTAGCTCTTTTCACAAAAAATTATCGTAGGTCTAAAATATTCCTTAACAATTCAACTTAATATTTTTATCGTAAAACTAATTTTACACTTAAGATTTTTTGTGAAAAGGGCTACTGGCATACACACAATAGAATATAGACCACATGTGTACTGACAAAAAGTATGTTCACGCTATTATAGCACATAGAAAATTGTTTATTGGTGTCATTTCGATGTAAGCGAATTCATTTATGTTAAGAATATTCTAGTTTCAGATAACATTATGATAGATTGTGTGTGTATGGTGCATTATTTGCAGTTCTTAATTTTCTCTATAAGTATTATTTCCTCTATAAGTATAGAAAAATTATAAATATTAACAGTGTTAGGATGGTTGGGTATACAAATGTTTGTTCTGTAACTGTTAATCATTCTCAAACAGGTGGGGCTGAAAAGCCATGAAAAGATATAAGAAGATGTGGTATGAGTGCCAATCTTAATGTTTAGAAATGAACTCATCATTGATGCCAGACTAATGTTGACTTACCATCATTGCTCTTCCTCTTGAACCCGAGACACGTCTAACTAAATACAACAAAGTTGTGGCAAGAATTTTCAGATTTCTTTCTGCTATATCTGACAGTTGTTGAGATGACAGTCCGTAGTCCACTGGTTTCATTAATAACTTAAAGAATTAATAAAAGCAATCTTTCATTCAAAACGAATTTCACACACAAACATAATTCACAAATAAATGTAAGTATAAAAAAATATACAATACAAAAAAAAATAAACATTTTTTGTAATAAAAAGATAACTATTACGGATTACATCAGTTTCAACACCCCCTGCATTTACCATTAAAATATTGTAAAAATAGGTATATGTATACAAAAGATATGTTCATTTTACTCCCCTTGCCTTTACCTCTGACTTATTCTAAAAAAATGTATATGTATACAAAATATATGTTATTTTGTAAATTGATGCAATTTGTAATTGTCGAAGTCAGCCTACCCTAAAACATTAAAAAAAACTACTCACTGTTGTGATAAGACTTCTAGATATATAAATTCCGACAATTAATAAGAAACCTTCTGCGTCTCCTACACTGGCTGTTCTGCCATTTTCTGTAAACTGAAGTCTGTCCTGTAATATGAAGAGTAAGATTTATAAAGACCATACATTCTGTATTAACATGGTTTGAATAAAAATGATATCCTCTTATGTGGAGGTTTGCATTTGCAAAGCTAACCACTTTCACATTGTTCCCATATTCCATTGTTTATTCGCTATTAGAAAGTCAAGGCTGGTATGAGAATTCGTAAAAATAAATTAAAAAGAAAAAATGGCGTATCTTACTTGATAAGAAAAATGCATACTACAAGTACATATAAAGCTTACAGAACAACTTTCAATCAGAACTGAAAAATAAAAAAATAAACCAAGCTGATTGATGTGAGTAAAAGAAGATGTTGAATGTATGGCAGCAAATAAAGAATAATTGCGGGGTCTAAAACATATCAGTAAATATCCCTAACACCTCTCAAATCGAGGCACACGGATTTAAATAGAAATTTTAAAAAAGGTATGTGCAACGATATTGGACATTTTGCTATTAAGTTATTGAATGAACTATATCATGTGTGCTTTTCTGAAGAGCTAACGACTGTACGATACAGATTGAGAAAAAATATTGAATGTTTGTAAAGGACTTAATTTCCAGTAATATTAAGTGTGTGAAAATAGTTGCTGAAGTCGCAGAACATTGGGTTTATTTGTGAGAAAAAAAATTACACTACATAGCCCGAAAATTTAACAGAATCTGTAAAAATATCTCAACTTTTGAACTAGTCATCATACATATCAAAGTTTGCGATATAAACATATCAACTGTCGTCTTCCTGAGCCATATAGCAAGTTCTTAGTCACACCGAGACTACTGTAATTTTTGTTTCAACATAATCTTTCAAATATCTATCATCAAAGCAAAGATATAATAAAAGGCGATCATGAAATAGGTTTTTGATTTAAGATACATTAAAATGTAAAGTATGCTCCAATTTTTGCGATTTTAATCTTTTGCTTTCTTATCTCACTGAGTCATAGAGAGAAAGGACAACAAAAAATTGATTACATCAATAACCATGATAACCTTAATTCTTAAAAGATATAAGTAAAAACGACAAAAGGAATAATGACGAATCATGAAGCACTAGCAATACTATAGTAAAACAATTTTTGAACACTGTATTGTCCCATACAAAATATAAACATTGATATTTTCTGTCTATAGAATTTTATATCCACAATTATATGTGCTGTGACCATTGATTGAATAAAAGCGCAAGAGATCATTGAATTCGTTTTTCCAGCACGATTGGGTCACGACGTTTTTCGATTTTTTTACACTTATTTTGATCAATTAACGATTTTTCACTTTACATATCGAGACTGATTAATGTCTACTGAAAACAAGTTTTCGCTGTTTCCTAATATTTCTTATATTATCAAAACCAAAAACGTAAGAACACATTATTTTATAACAATTGTGAACGGAATTTTAAGAAATATCATCTCAAAGGCACAAAAGAAAATTTTTGCAGCTTTTAATTTTTTTATAGATCGCTTTCACAAATGTTTATCAATTCAATATCAGGATTCATCCTTTTGCTACATATAAATCAAGTTTTCAACATTTAGACTCAGTTTAACGAGTAATAAATGTATGTTACATTTCATAAAAATCCGAAACACCGCTCAATCACGTAATCGTTGTACTTTGTCTTTATCAAGATTGAGTGATTGAGAAGCGGTAGATAAAAAATGGCAAATAAAACCCTTTAGTCGGAAAGAAATAGACTAAATCATGGAACACGCCAAAACAGCCAACAGACTACACTTCATCAAAAAATAAAGACTGAGTACGAATGAAATGAAAGAGTATATAACCAAACTTACCAGTTCTACTTGCCAAAAATAACCATCAGGAAACCGTTTCCCATCTTTGATTAGTTCATATACTGCAGACTTTCTATGGGTTCCTAAAACACCGGTGCTTGGCTGAAAAAAACCATACATAGATATATCATTCTATTTTGTAGATTGGTCAGTGATTTCTCATACATTCATGATATATCACTTAATGTGTGTACCTTTGTTTCTGAGCCAAAGTAAACCCCGAACAAACAAATGCAAATATTTCATTTAAAGAGTTTTGTACGTCAATAATTTTAAAAATATGCAGTTACAAAAATATGCAATAAAACTTCTTTAACTATTTTGCAGAATTTAACTGTCTTATTCATTATTATTCAAAATTAGTACATCCTTAAAGAAACTCGTGTCGATTACATGTAATCAAAAATGGCTTCAATTACAGATTAATGTCGATTACTGGAAAAAATGTAATCAATTACAATCGATTACGCCATCCCTGGTCCTAATCAATTTACGGGATTTGAACATCGGTAAGCTTCTGTAACCTTATTTTGCAAAAATATATACCAATTTCATGGCATTTTTTAAAGAACATTGGCATTACAGCAGGCAAAAACTAGGTTTACGTCGTTGGCAACCAATAAAGCGACAGATTTAAATAGTTTAATTTTTATTTCATTTGTAAACCGGACAAAACTTTTATTTGTATTTAACCATGTGCCGATGATTTTATGATGTATTCTTGTTTAAGGGATGTGAGATGTTTAGAAACTGAAACAAATCTAACTTTTCTTGCAGCCATTTAATTTAGCTTTTCCTGAAGAATATTATATATAAATATATATGTTTAATACGTTATTTGCTGATGTCTGTATATTCGATCCCTGGTTAAGAATATTAAGTAAGAATACCCAAACTTAGTAAAAAGACTAGAAAGAATATTCATTAAGCAAAAGACATCAATCAATTTTATTCAACAAAGGAAACACCTGGTCATGGAGTGATTGAAAGTTTTTAAATGCTATAGCGTACAAAATCGCAAAGCACAGGGTAGGTAACAGATTTGGCATCCGTTTTCTGTTATGAGTTATTGAACGATATTTTTAGCTTACATAAGAAAATGTCTGTACCAAGTCGGGAATATGATAGTTGTTATCCATTCGATTGACGTGTTTGAGCTTTAATTTAGCAAAATGACTTTCCGTTTTGAATTTTCTATGAGTTCAGTATTTTTGTATTTTTTCTTTTTTAAAGGATAAGAATAAATTGGTTAGCATCGGAGTGGAGGAGGGAAGAAATGATAGGACATGAGTTTTGAATTCGGTTATAAATAATGTTTTACCATAATTTCTGTCATATGATAAACAAGATTTTCCACAACATATTGCAGTTCCTGAATCATGACCTGAGTTTCTCGTTCGTTTGTTCTTCCTCTTAACAAATTTGTTAAATCATAAGCTTTTGGACTTATGATATCTGCTAAGACTGGATAAATATTGCCACTTGGCTGCAAAGAAAATAATTCTTACTAATATCCGTTGAAATGACATACTTTTTTTTTATATATATTCAAGACAAGATTTAACCAGGGTATATTTTATTAATGCTATTCCAGACATGTTCTCATTGAAAATGATATCACGCATTTCGATATTTACGTGAATATTTCAACTTCTTATAGCCTTTAGACGAGATTTTTCGATATTTACGTCAATGTTTCAACTTCATAAAGCCTTTAGACGAGATTTGATCAATCATTACATAGAAACAAAGGGAAGGAACATATCAAAAGAAAATATAATTCCTCTAGTTAGGATATCTACACTTTCTATAGCTTCTTTCGTTGGTGTGCTTTTAGTGTTTTGTTGAATTTTATCTTAAGCATGATACTTTACGTATTGATATAAACGTACACATTGTTATCATATTTAAAATAGTCCGTTTTGAGTTCTTCTCGGAGTTCGATATTTTTGTTAATGTACTTTTACGCAAACTTATAAAATCTTGCACAATTACTCTGTTAATTCAGAGATGCAATAGATAAAAATATCAAAAGACGTGAATATTTCTCATTTCTAAAGTGTAAACAGACTACTGGACAAGGAAGCTTATCAAATTTGTTTTACTTACATTTAAATAAATTCTATGTAAAGCTGCCACAATTTCTTTCAGAATAATACCAAATAAAAATACACTACTTGGTCTGTTTCCTTGATTCTAAAATTCATAATTAAAGACATTATAACCAAAGGTATTGCCATTAATAAAATACAAGGTTTGTATAACAAAAAATAAATCTTAATTAAGTTCACTGTTGCAAGTTCAAAGTAATACAAAACATATACGACTATAAAGTAAAATCACAAAAATACTGAACTTAGAGGAAGATCGATTGGGAAAGTCCATAATCACATGGCAAAATCAAATAACAAAACGCATCAAAAACGAATGGACAAGAACTGTCATATTCCTGACTTGGTACAGGCATTTTCAAATGTAGAAAATGGTGGATTAAACCTGGTTCTATAGCGCTAACCCTCTCACTTTAATGACAGTCTCATCAATTTCCTATATTTTTACATTGATGCGTTAAATAAACAGACACAATAAATAAAATAGTCAAAATATGGGTACATCAGTCATCATCGTTTAACAATTTTAAAAGGAACAATTTAACAGAACACAAAAACATCTACTATCTACGAACACATTTATTGATTTGAGTGTCTGACGTCAGAAAATTTAAATATAAGATCATTGTAACAATTGTATTAATTATGATGAAACCATGAAAATGAATAGTGAACCAAATGCACCAGACTATACTTCCTAACAAAAACAGATAGAAAGAGCTTATGGTGAGCAAAATTAAATTATGTTATGTATGTAGCCAGCAAATTGGAGACGAGGGTGAATGTAAATAGAAATGATTTTTGTTCGTAACTCAAGGTTTACTGACATGATTAATAAGTTATCTTAGACAAACACTATGAACATCATTTATATTTGAAATATAAAGATTGGACCCTTGTACAACTCAGCTTGTGAATATTTTAACTTTTTTGATGAAGGAGTCACTTAATGGTTGTCTCTAGTCAAATAATGTGTCTAGAATACTTTGCTCAATGCAGCCTATTGTTGAGGAAGGAAATATTAATGGATGTATATAATATTTCTGCCTCAGCTAAACTTTACATAAGATTTATATGAAGTTAATGTGACTATGTCTATCTTTACCGTATAATTCATCTTGTATCATGTGTATATATTTTACCAGCTTTAACTTTTTCGTTCGATCGTTCCCTGATGAAGTAGAACTTAAACATATTTCATTTGACAAAAGAAAATGGGGTTCAATGTTATTTCTCAAGCCCGTGAACTGAGGCGTATTGTGAAATTAATTTGATTTTTTTTTATTGCCTACAATCCTCTGCATATAATCGTGGAGCTTACACGTACACAGCTTTGATTAAATATTATAAAATACAAGTAAATCATAATACTCTTTATTTCATAAGTTTAAGTAAAAATAAGATCATTTGGGAAGGTATAATACAGATTTTCTACTATATATGGTTTTAAAAGATAACTTATTAAGACTATTAAGACTACTTGTTTAACTGTTTGTTAGAATTATGTTTAAGCCAAGTACCTATTACCAATTTCATTAAAACTATTCTAGGAAATATCTAGATAATTAAAATAATATTAGATTACACGAAAGTGCACTTTTTAATAAGTAATGCTAGATTAACATTTATTAGTATTTATGAAAATTAATAATATAAGTACTAGATTAATTGTCAAAACACATTTGTTAGTATCAGATGGTTAGTATATAGTGAGTACATGTAATTTGTAATGTGCGAAATATAACCACAAAAGACACATAACTAACCTCTAGTCGACTGTAAATATATTTAAATAAATGATGATTTTTTTAAGTCTGAAAATAGTTTATTATAAGTTTTCGGTAAAAGTTCCACCATAATTTTTCATTAATAAAATAATACTTTTCAGATGTTTTGAATGAAATTTTAGATAATGATCTATTTCCAGGGTGCGATATGCTAAATGACCCCTTTTCATAGAGGGGACCATGTTTGAAGATTGATATTCATAATTTCTTTAAAACATTTAGAGCATATTTTCAACAGATTTTCTTCTTATAATATTTTTTTAAACGAATTTCTATATCAGAATGAGAATGTAGATAGTCTCGACATTCGATTTCCCACGCTGTTTTAATTCGTGTTAGGAAATAGGGAGGCTGTTAAAAGATATCAGATAACTATATTAACTATTCATATTTCTTAGATAGGATATCACATATTTATCTAAAGTAAGACATACGTTTATATTTGTTTTTAATTTTTCATTCCCATATTGTATTTTCTAGGAAGAGGGACGACACTTAAGCACGGCGTGATAATATGTCTTACATAATCGATCGTTATTGACGATTTGTCATTAATTACATACACAATATATATACATTGTGGGGAAAAGTAGCCTTTATTCGTACGCTTTGACTAATAATTTACCCATCAGGATGCCCAATATAAACTATATCAGAAGTCAATCATAGTAATGGATTTCACTTTCTGAGACAGCTATATTCAAATCAAACTCTTTCAATAAAGTTTTTCTTTTCATAGAAAATGTAAATATCGCAGACGAAAAAAATATCGCATTACCATATCTTAAAAAAATGCAATTATCATCGTTTTGTAGTTGTATGCGCACTTTTCTTTAAAAATTACTTTTCTGAATGTGGTTTAGAGTAATATTGTTATTAGTACAACTCGATGATTAATTGATACAGATTATTTACCAAATCTATTGTATGTTTATCCTGAATATACGCAAAATAAATATAGTTATTTTTTTATGCTTTTTGCTATAAATTTCCTGTTGATGTTTTATTTTAAACAAATATAAAGTTTTTTATTCGTTAAATTTTGGTTAAAATTTAATATCAATTATTTAATTTATCGTATGTCATGATAACATTTAATTTTTTTATTAATTTACACGCAATCTGAAAACGCTTTTAACTTTTATCTACGTGATTCAAATTCATTTTTAACAGAGTGTGTCCTTTTGTGGGTGTTAGTAGGTTCTACCTTTTCTGCTAATTTTTTTAGTGAAGCTATAAACCAAGCAGCGTAACCAATGTGACGAAACTTCCGAAGTCTTTCTGAAAATAAAAAGAATTTATCATAAGATTAAGGCTACATTAAACATTAATTGCGAATATGATACTCAGAATAGTTATATATTAAAATCAAATCAATATTTACAAAACTCATGAAGGTACACATAAAGTAATGATAATGAATCGGTTTTTCTAAGACAAGATTGTCTTTCTTACAAAGATCGATATGTATAAATTTGCTGCAGATAATATCCTTACAAAAAAGTTAAACAAAAATGTACTTTACAAACAATATGCAACATGTACTTACTTGGACCAGGAAATGGATGCTTCTTTCTTACCGATCTTTTTGCTGCTGCTCGAAAAAAAAATTACTGTTATTGGTTAAAGTCATCATTTTAATGAGTTGCAAAATTTTTTATTGATTTTGTTCATAAATTTTGTTTGATTTTAGTATACTTGTTCATCTTAATTGCTTTTGACAATGGTGCCCTTTACTTTGAAATTGAGTGAACTTTTCTTCAATTTTAATTTAAAGCTTTAAATAAAGAGTCTCCTGCTATGCTTGTATCATCTGCCATTAATGCGAATTCAAACATTGTTAAATGTCACAATTGGGAATAGTTCAAAATAGATAAAATTATAGATGACTTAACTGGACACTGTACGATTTAAGACCGCGAAACATGTCACTAGTGTGTTCATTCACATCGTGTATTGGTCAACCGATTTGTGAGGGTGATCGTAAAACTTATTAAGATTTTTTCCACATATCTCTGTTCGGTTAGTCTTTGTATAAGGAGCAGATTCCTGTTAATGACGTACATATAGTGAGAAAATACGATATCTACAGTAATGCAACGTTTCTCATTTCTTGAAGTGACTAAACCTGTTTTGTTTGCCAGAATCGAGATGTCGAAGGTTGTCTTCTGAATTCTTAATGTTTTATTACTACATGTGTTACTTCATATTTAAGTAGATAGTTACTATCTTATCATTCGTAAAAATGTATTTTAAGCAAATGTTCACGTATTTTTTCAAGTTTACTATTTTTGAAGTTGATACGGAATGATATTTAAAAAATATGAAGGATCACTAGTTATGATATCGGTATCAGTCACGGTTACAAGGGCTTTATCAAACCTCTTATACATGATTTACGTTATGTCGCGTGGGGAAAAACGGCTAATTTAGTTGTTCTTGAGGTACATGTATAATATTAAGTGTTGATACATGTGTGATATTGAAAAAATCCTTATGATATTCTCTATAAAGCAAATCACTGAATGAAAATAGCACTTGATAAATATTAGTACGGTGACCAAGTAAGGAAAAGTCGCTTATTTAAGGAGTTTAATTGTCATTCGGACTATACGGCTATAAATCACAGTATTGGTAGTTGAAAGGTTAATCTTAACATTTTGACTTGTCGTCAAAAAATCGTACGGTGCAATTTTTGTAAAATGGGCTTTGAAATACGTTAGTTAACGTGAACACAAAATCGACGTAGAAAATTTTTGAGGTCTAAGTTGTAAAATAACATCCGTGATATGATTGCTGTTATTATATACATTGTTGTTACACCTTATTTGAACGATTTCAAATACAGTTTAGCAATATTAACCCATTTTTTAAGAGTTTATGTAAAAGATTAAAACTATGAATATTTTGCATTGAATAGAGTACGTTTCAATTTTAACGCAAAATGTAAAATAATTCACATTTATATGATATTTAATACCTTTATTAATCAATAATATCAAATTAATTTATATCAGAAGCATTATTTCAGCAATTTAAGCCAGATATAAGTTTTAACGCTCATACGACGGAGCTAGTCGAAAATCATATATACAGCCTATTATAGATACATATAAGCAAAGGGAATGTGCTGTATCAACTACATTCAAATACTAGGATGTGTTCCTTGAAGCAGTAGACAGTAGCTGTCAAATGTTAGAGTAGAACGAGAGAGAAATTTGTAACTTCCTTGAGATCATCTTCTCAAATGTATACTCATGTTTTTGTAACCAACCGTACCAATTACTGAAGGTGTATGCAAGTTTACATACTCGATATGCTTCAACTTTCTGAGAATTTAATAGATGGCTACTTTGCTTTCAAACAGACTCCTGGACATTTCAACGGTTCATGGAAAGACATGGAAACAGAAAGACCGTTCTAGAAGCCTCAAGGGGATCAGGTGGCACTGTAGGCATAACAAATCAAAAGTCTGCGCTTGTTAGATGGACCCTTTCTAGACATTTCTTAGAATCTCTTAGTCGTGTAACGCTGAAAAGGGCTGGAATTGCTGCAATTAATGCATTATCACAAGGGGAAATAAAGCTAAAAGCAATGAAAAGAGATGAACATGTTATTGTCATTGTGGATCATCTGAATGATCCATGACTGATCCCTTTGATATGGAATCCCATCCTCCGTGTCTTATTAACATCTCTTCTAGAATGCATGCTACACGAGATATTCGAGATTCTTTGCTCACAGCTGAATAGGAAGGCTTGAAAATGTCTAAAAAATTTATCACTTTTGCTCTTTCTTTAGATCCAGGCAAGGAGTCTTTATAGTCCTATATCAAAGTCAAAACTAAAAACGTTTTACAACATGACCACAAAACATTAGATATAAATCGGAGGAAATACCTTTAGCTCAAATAAACCCATAACTTGTATTTAGACGTGCACTGATTTTGGCAAAAAGTAGAGATGATGCATGATACCATAGAACATGTGCTGCAGCACCCTGTAGGTCCCATTCCAAATTCCTTTTTTCAAGATGACGGCACCATCAGAAAATCATGCAAGTCTGATTTGGCGAGGCAATTAGAATCTGAGTCACTTGTGCACTTTCCATACCCTTCTTTGTACCATCACTTTCAACTTGCATCAGAGATGGTATGGCATTGGTTCAATGTATTGATATTAAGAAAGGTAAATTATTCGGTGACCTTGCAGCTGATTAAAACATATGTTCTGATGAATTTCTATAGCTCACACAGTAGAAGATGTTTTTGAACGCTACGAAATGAACAACTCTATAACGTCTGCCGAAAGGGAACGCTGCACATATACTACAGCTTCCACCAAAGTGTATAAGATTATTGAGTGGAGAAGTATTCCTAACTGCAAAACTTTGACAAATCCCTTATGATTCCACCTGATGTGAGCTTTACATAGGGAGAACGTTTGTAAATTCCGAAATCGTCAAAGTTATCTATACCAACACTGTTAATGGCTGTAGTAACTTGCTAAGCACTCAAGAGGAGACCTAGGCTGATACTGAATTCCTTAAACTTTGACACGAAGTTTAGAGAAATGGGAAAGAGCGGAAGAACAAGCATACAGACCTCTAATACAAATGTGTTTGTTCTGTGTGTTCGTGTTCACTACTATAAATGTATGACACATTCAAGCGAGTTGTGGGTGCAGATGGGGAGCATTAGCAGTGCAAAGGATGGACGGAGATTTTCACCTATTCACTAACTATGTGTCTGTTTTCCCCAACAATTTGTGAACTACTAACTGCTGTACATGCCCGACCGGATGTTTTTGGAGTTTCGATAATATTGCCAAAGATAAAGCCCTTGAAAGTTAATTTCAAAGCTCTATGATCAGAAAAATCTCTTTAAAACCATTCCATTATAATTATTATCCAATGCGCGTCAAGTTTGCCGCTAGTAAAGATGTAAGTTTAGTCAGATTATCTCTCTGAGAGGCGGCACTGAAACAGCATGTTTTACGTAATTCGTTTCAAAATAAAAATTTGGACCGCATTACGCATTGCTAAACCCCCTATTACGTCAATTTTACAATACGACTGGCGATAGTTAAATGATTCATTACACCCCGTGTATTGTATTCTTACAGAATCTTGTGTTTTCATTGAAAGGAAAATCTTCATGTAACATAGTCATGTGTTTGTTCACAACAACACCCTACATGTCTGGAGCTTTGCTCCTGGAAAGTTCAGAATTATGTAGACATTTCAAATCATGTTCCTTGATAGATGAACCAAAACATACTTCTGGCATAATTCTGTTGTGTGGATCTCTTTGATTGGATTTTTGATTGCAACTGTTTTCGAGGTATTGAGTGCTTTTTAGTTTTAATGAATTACATGAATGAGCTTAGGCAAAATACGCCTTCATGATAGTAGGCTTCAGTTAAAAATAATAATATTTATCCTTTATTGCTGACGTTGAATGTCAACCAGCAATATAACTTCTGTAACTTTAACAGAATATGTGTATTATAGATCAAGTGTTTGAAAAACGCCAATTTACAGAATAAATCGATTTCCTAATTCTTTTTGTTTACATTTTTTGAGGTAATTCATTGTTAATAGATTTGTAAAAATGTCTGTATCTGAAATTTAAACTTAATTGATGTATATATCTTCAAATTTTAAAAGTATGGAAGAAGAAAAAAGAAAAACAGAATTTGATCTTTGACCTTATTTTATGCAAAACTGTCACCACATTTCTTTTTGACGACATCGATATTTCAAAAGTACTCATTTTTCCGAATCCAATGATATATAATATAGCCATATAGTATGTTTGACGATTAAATCTAAAAAAATGTTGGGTCTGGTCACCGTACTATATGTTGAGTCAGATCCTAGTTTATAGGTTTATCTCTTTTTTTTCAGACAAAAATCAAACCAGAAATGTGTTATATCCAGTAAATGCCTAGGTTGCATGTAATTTAGAAAAGTGTTGTTTTCAGATTTTCTCTAATTTATCAGAGACCTTTACCAACGTATTAATAAAAGGCTAACATGTTACTAGTAATTGATTGTTCATTTCATTATAAACTTATGTTACTATGTAGCCACATAAGGGATTTATTGTTGCGAGCAAACTTTTAAGCAAGGCAAAAATTAAATCGTCCCTAAAGTATCGATATGAACGCAGGTGCATATTCGACATGAAACTGAAATTCATAGTAACTGACACATCAAAATAACAAATATCACTGGCCTGTTGTAAGTAAATCTGAAACCAGAAGAACTGCAAGGAAATGTCATGAAATGTTATCATGCCCCAACAAAAGTAAATTACTTTAAAAAAAAAAAACTCGATAGACTCACACTAACACTTTTGTTTGGCGGGTTGACAATTTTCATAACATTAAAACCCCCTTTTTAATCTAGGACAGTTTTCCAGGAAAAAAAATACATGTAGTTCAATGAAGATTTATTCGTTGAAATGTACTTAAAAACTTTATTTCTTTGTACGATAGTATAACTTACCCACTGGTGGAGGTGATAATGACCTTGCCCTTGGTTCTGCGATGCGTGTTTGTGCAGGTGCCATTCGTCTTTCTGTTAAAGCTTTACAAATGAAGTAAATTTACATTAACATTATAGTTCTTGTGCAATAATGAAAATTGTGCAACATCTGGAAATTTGAGAATAAGATCATAGTCACTTTTTATATGTGAGCTTTTGAAAAATTATTAATATCTTATCCCTAATGTTTTGCAATTTGCAAGTATTTTTTTATCATCTGGAAATTGAGTGTTTTCAATATGACGAATGACATGCTCATGCGTACTTCGAATATTTGTCTGTTTTAACATACGGGATTAAATATTCGTTTGAACATGAAAATTAATGAGAATATACTTTCTTTTCGTTACTGATCAGAAAGCACTAAACGTGTTTTCTTTTTTAAATAGAATGAAATTTAAAACAGTGTGGCTGTGGCCATTGATTGACACATTAAATTCATTCATTGACTGGGACAATTTACGTGAATGTTTGTCTGTTACGACCACTGTCCACGACGTACCTACGATAGACATTTAAACTGTGGGGTCACCAAAGGTTTCTTAACGCCTTTAATTATAAAATAATTCAAAAAATTAATCAGGAATAACCTTTATGTTTTGATTTATATAATTGATATAAATCAAACCATCGTGTTCTTTCTGATTAGTTTTTCGAATTACTTTATGAAGGTGTTGAGAACCTTTGGTGACCCCATAGTTTAAGTGTCTTTTAAAAGTACATAGTGAGCAGTAGTCGTTACATACAAACGTTCATCTAAATTGTCCCAGTCAATGGATGAATTTAATGTGTCAATCAATGGCCACAGCCACACTGTTTTGAATTTCATTCTATATGCCAGAAACAGTTTAAAGGAAAATAAACGCAAATGAAATTATACACAACAAACCAAATAGGTTCAATTAATTCCCAATACGAAAAATACAAACTATGGTTACTTAATAAACATAAGGAACGAAAGTATACCAACGACACCGTCCATAATAACAACAATTGTTTAACAATGATAAGGTTGATACTGGTTGAATGTGTAACAGGTTGAGCTGAATAAAAATATGTATATATCTCATAACGGGTTAGTTTTATAATATGAACTAAATTTCAATCTGAATAGAAACTGCTAGTCCCTGAGCATCTCTGTTTTCAGTATTTCGGCACTGACATGATGTATAGCTTACCTTTCGTTGATACTCTGTTCATCAATTGAATAATATATTAAGACACTTAGGTTCGAACTCCTGTAAGGCTGTCTTGAGATGATTTTGGTAATTCCTATACGCTCTTCGAGTATTATTGGTTTTTTTTACATTATTTTGCTTTCGATGTCTTGTGTTTGACTGTTCCTGATGGAGGTAAATCCAGAAAGGCGGTTCTGACACATTACAAGTGTTAATTTGGGACTTAATTATTTTTGTTGAAATCAACTTAAGGGATTTTAAAACGATATTCACTTCTAAAGAGTTGTAAAACTAAGTTTCTGAATTGAAAATCATTATCTGGACCATTTTTCTGTTCATCGCTTTTATTCTAGCCGACAGATACGAACTTCATTTTGGAGAATTCAACAAACAAAAATTCCATTGAATAAATGATACAACTCGGTGTAAAAGAATTGCAGTCGCGGAGAAAAGTAGTAAATGGTAATCAGTGAAAGTCATCATTAACGAACACCCTAGAGAAATTTCGCAATATGATATACCATTACCAAAAACCCTACGAAAATTTTGCAAAATGATATATCATTGACGGCTACGGAAGTTTTGAATTAGGATATCTTTGTTGGTCTTTGTTTACTCCTTGGTTTTGATTGTTATTGTCTCATTGCAGGTCAGTCCAACCAAATAAAGTGTGTGTGCTATCACTTGTTAATATTACTCTCCGTTCAGTGTGACGAGAGAAATATTTTCAGTGCGGAAAATGCGTAACAGTACGTAACACCCTGACAATGCATAATGACAGGTTTTTTTTATTAATTTATTGGTTTATTGTGGCAGTAGAATATGCAAAGCAGTATTAATATATATTCGACTACACTACATCAGATTTTTTTCAACTACAAACCAGGTGCACTTTCCGTCGTACGTTTTCATCCTTCTATCACACTTAAATTCAATGGCAAGTCTATGGTGCCATAAATGCAATGGAAAAAAATATACGCGGTTAACGTATACGAGTCAGCATCTAATACGATTCGTGGTCGAATGATAAATTTGCTAATTAGTTTTGAATTGTAGGTTTTTAATGTGTATCCATATCCAATGTAATGAGTTCTCATTTGAAAGTTGTTGCTGCATATGATTGTTTTACATTTTGAATCGGGCATATATCTAAATTTCTTTAAAGTGCGTCTATTGTTGAGTAGTAGATGAAAAATAAATTAGAAAGTGTATGCAGCTAAAATCATGAACATCAAAATAGGAAAACATAATTATACATCAAAAGTAAAAACAATGGTAGCAATTACTAATCATTTGAATGCATCAACCACCTTATGGAAGTAAATATGTGTTTCAGATTTTTATAAATGACATTGTATTAATAGTATCAATTCACAAATTTTCAAAATAAGAATGCAGGACAACAAAATCTTCGAAAGCTGTAAAACTTTTAGTTGGTAAGATCGACATCACTGTAATAACTTATATAGTAATCTTGTAAAATCAAACAAAAGTTTCGGTGAAAGACAAGGTTGTACGGGCTGTCTCTATTTCTATCAATACAACATCAACTCGTAAAATTGCCTAAATATAATTAAAAAACACCTTTGAACTGAGGAACAGTAAATTTAGGCAACGCGAGTAAAAGAATTCGAGCGCAAATATGAACTAATCGATTTTAGAGCGAATGACACACGTTACTGATATAAACTACTCCAGGATGGAAGCACCATCACCAGTTGCCCCGCCAATACTGAAATTGCAGAAAAAATAATATCGAATACAAAATCATCGGATGCTTGGTTTCTCGGGGAATGAATATTTCAAGGGTAATAAGCTTATATTTAATTGTCTGATTGAAATTATAAACGGAATATAATGTTGTTATTCGGCAATTTAACAGTACCTTTAATTTAATTTTACTGTATTCATATGTTAACGGAAATAAAAATAAAATTATATTATATGTATTATAAGTTAGAGTCAGTTAAAAATGTGTGTTGCAATACAAAACACATATGGATTATATATCGGTAAACTATTCAATGGTTTATGCTTCTTTGATCATATACCCGAGTGCAACGCTTACTGGGAAGTTATTGAACGGAGAGTTTCAATATTAAATTTAAATTTCATCTCCTTGAAAATTTAACGAACGCCTTCAAAGTTTGTCTGCACGTTAAGGAATATTCATTGTATGTGTCTAACATAACCATTGAAATATTTCCAAATGGTTTGCCACTAGTTTTATTCTCATTTCGTAACAACACAAAAATGTGATTATATTCATTCCTGTCGTTGGTAACACTATGATTGTTTTTAGTTGAACTGGAAATGCATCCCTAATGGTTTGGCATGTTCATATTGGCTTTGTGCAGTTCAACTCTTTATTTTATGTAACAAAATGAATAAAGGGAAACTAGTGTTTGTGTCAGTCAGCCAGTTACCAGACGACACAAAAAATACCAATTTCCTTTCAGAGATTTTGTAGACTGTTGTTTGTCTTTTCGTCTTTTTTTTTATTTTGTCATGATATGTTCGACTTACTTCTTTTAAAGTATTTTATTCGTCCCTTTGTTATCGTATTACTTTTATACTGTAATTTGAACTAACCAGAACAGAATAAATATTGTTGATGGTAAACAACTCATCTACATAATAAACTCATCATAGATAAAAGGAAAAATATAATCATGTTTCTTTGAATAACGTATCTAAGAGTTTTCCAATCAAGAATTATGCGGTAGGTATTTTCCGATTTTTTTACTTGTAGTCATTTGTAAAGTTGACAAAAGATTGAAAGGTGACCTCATGAATAGAGAGTAGAATAAAAGACAAGAAACAATCCATTAAACATACATATGAAAAAAAAATCGGCAATACAAACTCCATTTAAAGCGTCGCTAAACTATGTGTATTCAGGTCCTTGATTCTAAGTGGCACCTACCGGATACAATCGCGGTATTTGTTAGAAATAAGAAGATATTGTATGAGTGTCAATGAGACATCTTTCCATCCAAGTCTCAGTGAAAAGGGTAAACAGTTATAGGTTAAAGTACGGCATTTAACACGGTGCATTGGCCCACGCCGAACAGCAAGCTATAAAGGGCCCCAAAAGGACTATATTGTAAAGCAATTCAAACAGGAAAACCAACAGTCTTATATATATAAGAAACGACCAACACGTATGAACCCCATAAACACACGACAACCACTGAAGAACAGGCTCCTGATTTAGGACAGGTGCAAACAAATACAGCGGGGTAGAACGTTTTAACAGGTGCCAACTTTCACCAAAAACAGTGGTGTAACATTGCAACATAGAAAGACACAGTAAAATATCAATTGAATGCCTTAACTCGATCAAATAGACATTTTAACAAAAACAAGTAAACAAACAGTGTTAAATATTGAATGAGGAGAATAAGACAGGATTATGGCTTCGTCAGATGGAACAAATCAGTAGTTTTTAATAACACACGAACATTTTTGTGATCTTGCAATTAAAATTGGTTCGGGTTGACCAAGACATTTTTGAAAATATGTGTGATTGTCCATACAATACATATAGACTTATGCGACATTAATATCGAAAAGTATATAAATAACTTAGAATGAAATAAGATAGTCAAATGTATCTGCCGCTTTATAAGTGAGGGATTTATGTATGTCACAATATATCAATTTGAAACGAAAGTGGGATAGCCTTCTGTAACGCATATTCAAAGAAGATGAGTTCACTAGGTGACAATGTTCTGAATTCAAATAGTACAAAAAATATCATAGTCTCATAACTCCCATTGATCTTGTCGAATCAAACATACGATTAAATAAAGTAAAGAGAATATGGCGAGTAATCCTACAAATTATATAAATCATTCCTTCATACGGTCTCTGAGTATCGATAAGACGATTATCCTATCGCACGCGGTATAAAGGGACATAAAAAAACATCTATCTGTTTACTTCCGCAAATCCACCAAAAATCTGGTGAGGTGAAATCATCATGGAAGATTTTAATAATTAACGTAATATGATGTCATCGACAACAGAAGCTGACGATTGTGCGAGTACAAACGAGTTTATGAAGTCGTTTGTATTCAAGGATACTAATGTTTTGTGTGGTAATAAAGTTGGCGGTTGATGTATCGAACGCGAATAAGTAACATGAAACAAGTATTATTTATCTTGCGGGAAAAACGGTCGTATTTATTATATCTGGTTTTGCTGTCTTTGAAAGGATCAAAATAGTTCGTAACTTCAACGATAATATAACTATAAGATGAAAATAACGGGTGGAGTTATGATTCATCATAAAAATTCTATGTGTTAGAACTAAGCATACGTATTCCTGAGATTTGCCAGACATTGTAGATTTGTAGGTTTTCTGAAGATCAAAAAGATATTTTGGAAAGACAGCAAAACAACTCTTAAACATTTACCCATATTTAAACAAAAGAAGCAAATAGACAAACTATTTTTTCTTGGGTTTTTATTCAATAATAAATGTATAAAATGTAAAAATATACAAATATATAAGTATTAACAAAACTAAATGGAGAAATATTATCTTGTTTGCTACTCGAAATAAGCAGTTTAACTAAAACTCACATCAATTAAAAATGTCTTGAGCAAGGTTCATTATCAATTGTCATCAATGGGATTAGTTTTGTAAATTGAACTAATTAGTTAATGAATTTATCATTAAAACATAAAAAAAAAAGGAGCTGTAACCAGCTCACTTTAAGGGGGACATCATTCCATTGAGAACCCCTCGAGTAACAGTTGAAAGCCAAAACTCTAACGAAACAAAATAGACAATTATCCAAACTGGTTCTAAACAGATAAAAGCCGGTGCAGCTAAGCTTGCCTGATGAGTGTAAATGTTATATTTAATGAAATTTTCCCCAAAAAAATCATTTATTAGGTTTAATTCATATACCCTAGATGGTCATTTACGGAAAGTTAATCAATTAAGAGTATTTTTTTGAATAACCAATTATCAGTTTCGTCCAATGAAATCATTACATTCTGATTTGTTTTTCTGAGTATTTTAACAAGTAAAAAGGGATTAATAAAAAACAATTAAATTTATTCACTTATTCTTTCTATTGCAAAAATTGAAAAGTGAGTTAATGAGATTTCTCAATGAAACATATTATGCATATTATATTTATATTTTATCTAATAATTATTACCATTATTATTTCCAAAATATTGACAACGCATTGACAATGAAAATAAATATTGGATTAATCAAATATCACAGATTTCGGATCACATATTCTAAATTTAAATATCTACGTTTACAAATTTCAAGGTAAAAAATCTAAACATTACGTTACACATTATGATATCTGCAAATGCAAAATAAATAAAGGAGCCTTAGTTTTATGATCACATTGCATACAAATATGTGCCAACAGTCATACTTCAACCACTTTGGAAATCGTTTACCCTTTACTACACAATAGCACCAAAAGTAATCTACACAATGACCTATAATGATTACACTTTACCCACAATTTAACTTCTTTTCGAAAGTTTGATATTAAAGAGCTGTTCAGCTGTCTTCATAAAAGAAATATCTTTTTTTACAAATCTAAATTTCTGTTAAAGTATGTTCTTCTGTTGCTGACACATCTCAGGAAATACATTTCAAAGTTCAAAGTTGACGTCAATGGTAAACATAGTAATTAGACCCTGATGCACCATTGGTGAAATAGTTTCCTGGAGTGGTATGGGCTGAAAAGATAAGAAACACAGTTTTAATGTTGGAAACATTTATTCAAATTTCCTTTTTGAAAAGTCTATTGAACAGTATCACGGGAGATATTTCGAAGTAGTGTACCCTCTTTCAATATTCCACTTTTTATACACTGCTTTGACTATATGCCAATAAATACACTTCACATGTTTTTATTTTTGTAAACAATCATGGTTTCTCCTTATCATGAATGATTTGAATAATTTAAACACTTGATACGAAAGTAAATTGAATATCTTTGATTTCAACAAGTTTTTGAGCAGATATCTTAACATTCACACATCTGCAATGCAAATAAATTTAGACACCAGAATAATAAAATCAATAGAAAAATAAAGTTCAGACACCAGATGAAAGAAATCAATAAGCCACCTGAACAGAGATGACAAATCGGAGAACACTGAGACTTGTGAAATAACGAAATACCAAACTCCGAGGGAAATTCAAAACGGAAAGTCCATAATCAAATAGCAAAATCAAACATATAAGCATATAAACGGACAAAGAATCGTAATTCTCAAAAATGACAAAAGTGAATGTTTGTGCATTCAGAATTGAACCACGTAATATTCATAATGAAAACAAATCTGGGGGCAAAATGTGATTCCTGAGTTATATGTTTTTTGGTTTTAATATTACCTCAACTTTACACATGTTTAAATTCCGATTTCATTCATGTGTCGTTAAAGAAGATAAAAAGATATAAAGATAGTTATTTTCAAATTTAACTAAAAGAGCTGTTTTAAATCCATTAATATTTCTTTAATACGGAGTTGAAAGTGTTTTTATTTTAGTCTTATGTAGACGAAACGCGCCACTGGTGCACTAAATTTTAAGCCTCGGATTTTTGAAGCGGTTTTATAAATACTAACTTGGTATCCCGCTGTCCAAATTGGCATTCAATCATGTCATATGTACAGTGATAAAATTATGCATTTATGCATGATATACATGTTAACAGTGACTACATTATGTGCGGAATGAAACACTAAGTGTCATATTAGTAGCACGTGTAATAAGTGACAAAATTTCTCAACAATAACTTTCTAGTAGAAACAAAGTGATTTACAATAAAAGAGTTGTAGCGATCAACAACAATGTATGCATCAATTGTACCTAAATTTAGGCAACAGTTGTTTCCCGTTGTTCAATAAAATTGAGAATGTAAATGGGTAATGTGTCAAAAGAACAACAACAAATCTCATAAATCGATTTAAAAGACAAATCAAGGGATAAGGAAATCGGCCGTTCTAGCGTCCCTTGCTAGAAAAATCTAGAACAAAATTCTCAATTTATGAAAATAATTAATAATAGGGTCTGTAGCGTGTCTCCAATTTAAATTGAGTTTTATAATAGTTATATCCTACTGGAGCGTATACAGATAAATGTGTAAAAGGATTCTTTAAACATATCAGACAGGAATAAAATCCTAGGAAATTAACAAATGAAAATTCAGTTTTATCCTTTCCAACTCTTTTTCGTGAAAGGAAGGGACATCGTATGATCTCTTGTTTATGCCTTACATTGTACTTAGAGAAAAAATCAATTATAGCTATGCTGGATGGCTATAAAACAGCAAAATAGTACAGTTGCCTAATAACTTAAGAACTATAAATCTAACGTTTGTAGCTTTGGATTTTTCAATACTTTACGCTCTTGGCTTGTCATTTGAGACTTTAAAAAATATCTTTGAAATACAACAACTTCTTAGTGCTTTTTCTTTTTAAATACTATTTAACGTTTGACCCAAACGAATAATGGTTCGATATTCAATTGAACGTCGTAGTTTTTTCTTATTCAAATATTTCAAACCAAGTGTTTCCTGTGAAGATTGAGTTGTCATTCATTACAATATTATTTTAAATCACATTTGACTTTGCGATCAACCAGACAAATGAATGTATTGCTATTTTCTAGTCAAAGTTGTTAATCGTTCATACTCTTCGTGTTCAGATAATAGCAAACTGTAACCATGAACCAAGTCTTGTACTTCAATTAGTTTATACAATATTTGCAGGTAAAAAAGATACATAAGTATATTTTTAAATTTCCGTTTTTGTTTCCAATTTAAGAATTTTTGTAAAGAAGACAACTCTTCAGGTTGAACAAACTGTGTTCCTTCCATTTTCAATGCAAACAATATAAGAAGCCTATGTGTTGGTGTACGTTAGCTGTTAAGAACTTTCATTTCGTAAACATTTGGTTTTTTTTGCAATCGCTCTTTTAGCCATAAATATGTGATGAACTAGCTAAATTAAAAATAGTGTCGGATCCCGCAGAATATGACATGTTCTTGTCACTTGCTGAATACAGTTTGTTCTACTCTTTGACACTATTCTTTAATGGAAACTAAGTTTTTAATTGATAAATTGACAATTAAGACTTCATTCTGGATGTGCTATATGTAAAGGGAACTGCCCAATAAATACCTAAACAAAATAAAACAGCTATGTGCTGCTATTAAATTTCTGATTCATCACACAGGTATTAGCCAGTTGCGAAAATAGCTTTGCTGTAATGAATTTGGACTAAAGATGGAAGGTATATAGTTGCTGACATTGGGGACTTACAACAACAAACATATTTGATTAGAAATTAGAAAGTTTAATAATGGTTGAATATAAAGTTCAAATCTGTTATTTCAATCCTGATATCTATAATGAGTTCCAATATATACTGTTGAAGGAAAAAATGAAATGTTGACGTATTGACGTTATTTGCAATTATAAACAATTTATCACAACTCTGCTTATAATAAGAATACCGTTTATCTCATAATTGTTTTATTCTTGAAGTGAATAGTCAAGAACAGTACTTTGAACAAACTCCAATATTCCCTTTAAGTTCAAAACAAATCATTTCCCATTTAGTAGTTAAAAAACGTGGTATGGGTTAATAAAAAAATGTCACAATCATCAAAAAAAGTCATCGGGAAAGTAAATAGTTATTAGAAAATTATTGGGTAAGACTTTTCGACAATATAAAGAACATAACTGTTATGTGCGATTTTATTGGCTTTCTTACTTTCAATCTGTTTACTATTAAAGTAGATGTCAAACAAAATCAGTTTTAATTTTTTGATTTTCTCTTTAAAAGTATTTTGCATTCTTAATTGGGCAAATTCCTTAGTTTAAAGAATTCAATACTCTACCAAGGTGGTTGATGCAAACAGTATAGGTGATCATTGGTAATACATAGGCTCATAGAACTCACCCCTGGCTGGGGACATCATTCGTCTGAAAATACAAAAAAAACCATTCTAAGTGACTGAAACAAAATAATGAAGAACGTTTAGAAATAAATATTTTAGCTTCTAAATTTCTTGAAAGCTTCATTGACAAAAGAATTAGTATGTTAAACAAACACTTATTTTGACTGTAATAATATTTTATTCGGTCAAAGTTTGTTCAAGCCAAAACTGCCAATCCCTGTAAACATCGTGGTACTTAGAACTGGTTTGGACTGTAATGCTGACAAATCTGACATTGTTTAGATTATTAAGATTTTACTTGTCTGTTTAATATCTTTAAATTTTCAAAAATAGATTATAGTATTAGAAAATCAAATTTAATTGTATCTTCTATAAATGTTTATATGAACTCAAAACTTTAAGTAATTTATTAGAGTTCCTATAGTAAATACTATTTCACAATCCAACAGATGCAAAGTATGTACAGGTTATAAACACAACAGCCACTTATTGGCACTTGTGGTTCTATTAACTCAAATACAAATGTAATAAGCTATCCATTTCTATTTAAATCATATTGTTTATAATGTGAATAGAACAAAAGACCAGTCAATTCTATGGTCAACTCATTCAACCCATACCTTTTATTTACTTTTTTTTATATTTTTTTAATTTTAGACATAATAGATAACTTTTAATTACCAATTAATAACTGTTAATTTACACAAAAATTTCGAAAGTAATTTTAACAGTTCGTTACTTCATAGATAAATATTTTTGACGAAGATTTATCAATCTCAAACTGACGTTTTAATATAAATTGGCGGTACATCTAACACATTATGATAACAACGAAAATTCGCTCACAAATGAAAATCGCTTTTAATTAATTTCGTATGTGAGAACCGATTTTCGTGATTTATTTCATGGGTAACGCTCAAACTCAAACATGTAAAGGGCAAGGACGCATAAGACCTAACATAAAGAGCAGTATGTCCAAAGAGGACCTGAAAATAGCAAAATTCATCTTAGGTCAACTTTACTTCAGGGAGTTAGAACTTTAGGCTCATAATAATTTCATAATTCATCAACGAATATCAACGGATATTGAATAATTTTTTTATGATATTTTTGGTCACAAGTGCCACAAGGTCAATATTCCAAAGTGTCAATAGATCAATGTTAGTTCGGTGTTGTTTCAGAGAAGACATATGGGCGAAGAGCGACATGTTATAGCTATATGTAACACCAGTCTTTTATGTAAGATTGCCTATTGAATATTTATAGCTAAACTAGTCTGTTATGCAAGATTGATAAAAGCAGACTTGTTTGTATTAATATACTAACAGCAAAACAAAAACAAACAAAAAATGATACAATTTCAAGCAGTATTTTTTTGTCTATTCGGTTACATTAACTAAGTTGCTGGTAGTATAATATATCATATAAGAGCAATTTGGAAGGTCTTTACAAAACATAATTGCAGTATATTATTTAATGCTGGATATTTTTAATACATATGTTTAAATTATTATTTACCAGCTTGTCATAGCAGTATTGTTTTTGTCTATTCGGTGACATTCACAAAGTTGCTGGTAGTAATATATATTATATAAGAGCAATTTGGAAGGTCTTTACAAAACATAATTGCAGTATAATTATTTAATGCTGGATATATTAAATACATATGTTTAAATTATTATTTTCCAGATTGCCAAAACAATCTCCTTACTAGGTAATTGCATTATCTTACAATACCGATTATACTCACCCCTCTAATGGCGGTAAAGGTTGGTAATGATGGACTACAGGTTGCTGCATTGGGGCAGCCATAGGTTGTGGGGTCATTGAGTAATGATGGTGATGTACTTGTCCACCTCCTGGACGGGCCATCTAAAACAAAGCAAATGACATTTTGTCACCCAATACTAAACTGACGTTGGTGTTTTCGTTATTATTTGAAACCGGTCAATTAAGAATGCCATAAAAGGTCACCTAGTCTGAAATTAGAAATTTAATCCCCGTGTTGCTTCAAAGGTCTATTTGGAAACGTAGTCTTAGACATACTCATTCATTAATGACATAAGTCAAAGACTTTTCGAAGCTTAATTTAAACGAAGTGTGTACAAATCGCAGATTATAACAAAAAAAAACAATAATCATTTATGCAACTTAGATTAATCAAATGAAATTTGTTATATAGGTTTTTGGATCACACTTTAAAAATAATTTTCAACAGCACTAAAACTTTACACAGTAGCTGCAATAGAACATTATCAATTATTTAAACTCTCAATTTAATCATTTATTAGTAATGAATTTTTTCCGTTATGATAACTTTTTCAATATTTTGGGTTTGTTCCGAAAATAATTTACTTCGGGAAAATTGTTATTAATAAGTACCATAACAGGAGCTGCGGGTTCTGACATTATTGCTGTAGGGTATGAGTTACCCCGGTTACCACCCGGAAGTTGACTAATCATCATTTGTTGCATCACCATTTGATGCATTTGTTGATGCTGTATCATCATCATTTCCATAAAATCTGTAAAAGAGGTCAAGAAAAAAAATAAAAACGTCCAAAACGTACCAAAACAGGCTGTGCTGGTTCTGCATAATAATAAGAAGGGTAGCATGGATAAGATTGTCTGTTTTGACCACCAAATTGTTGCATCATCAATTGTTGCATGACTAATTGGTTAACTTGTTGATGCTGAATCATCATCATGTCCATAAAATCTGAAAAACGTACTCAAGTTGTACATTATGGCATGTATATTCCATAAAAATTTTACCAACTGCATTGCTTTATGTTTTTTTTTACTGAAAACTTCCTTTTTGCAGATATGACACAGATATTTTGAAAAATTCAATGTACATATGTGTTTTAGTTATTTAGATAAAATATTCTTATGTTATGTCTCACTCAAACTTGGACTTATTTTTCTATTCTAATTTAGTTCGTTCTCAGAGTTTTTAATAAAGTTATAAAATATATGGAGGAGGATGTACAGTGGGGAGCACTTCTAACCTCTCATCAAATCTGTCAGAAGCTGTCAGGAGAACTGTTCTAGGACAGTATGTAAAAATGTCATACTTTTAGACAGTTCTACCTAGAACTGACCAACGCACTGTTCAAACGCAGTGACATCATTCAGAACTATTCTACAATCCTGACATGTTTGGTCAGTTCTACGACTAGAACAGTTTTAGACAGTTCTTCGGTCAGAACTGATTTAGTCAGTTCTGCTGACAGTTCTACGGTTAGAACTGATTTGGTCAGTTCTATCTAGAACAGTTTTAGACAGTTCTAGCCTAGAACTGATTTTGACAGTTCTACTTAGAACAGTTCTAAGGTAGAACAGTTATGGGGTAGAACTGTTCTAGGAAGAACTGTTCCTTGACAGCTTAGAAGAGTTCTATGACAGTTTAAAAGAGTTCTATTCTGACAGTTCTAATGAGAGGTTAGACGTGATCTCCACTGTAGTATGATTACAAATGAGACAACTCTCCACAACAGACCAAATGCAAAGTATAAAAAGAAACCTTTGTTTCAAACTTGACGACAATTGGACATATTTCTATACTCAGTACTTGTCTAAATGTTTACTTCTATGACATAAAGTTATTTGGAAACTTTAACACGTGAAGTTTAAATTTGATAGTTGTGTTCGTGCTATGTTTATAAAAAATGATTGTGACCAGGTTCATGAAATAAGCACACAAGAAGCAAGTGTTCTAGTATCAAAAACGACTTCACAGAAAAGAGTGAACTGAACATCATTCAAATAGCCTTACCTTTGTATCTTGGCACACCATTTTAACAACTTTAGTTATTTATCATGTAATGTGTTGTTACAACAAGCTTTTGGACATGACACTTTGAGGAGACCTTGACCTTGATACTAAATATGGTGCTTCTTCTGGTCCTTCATGAACACTTAATTTACAAAGTTTGAAACAAGATAAATGTGTGTAATAGTTAACCTTCATTGTACCAATTTTGACAATAGACCTTACACATTTCATGATTTTGGTATACTAGTAGATGTTTCCTGTTGAAAACTGACACAAAATACGATTGCATAATAGGATATTGATAGTTTCTTATCATGATTTATACAAATTCAATATCAGTGAAAAAAGACAGCAACTGCACAGCACATGGACAATCCAGAGGAACCGTTAAGACTTCAATGTTAAGATTTAAAAAAAAAGGCAAGCGCTTACATCATATATAAATATAAGAAGATGAGGCATGATTGCCAATTAGACAATTTCCCACAAAATATGTATTTCACTCTGCGTCAATAAATTGTCTGTGTATGAATTACAAACTTGAAATGTCAGAGAGAAATATATGATAGAAAAAAAATCATCATTTTATTCCTCAAAATTTCAAAAGAACTCTATTTTCTTTCAATATACCCACATTTCATTCTTTTTAACAATGATCTCTATATATGGTGTAATTGCCAATTGAGTTTACAAATAAGTGTAACCGTACGACCCTAAACAAAAGACCAAACCCATGCGGCGTAGACAGCTAGAACAGACCCCGCAATTACAAATGTAAAACAACTCAAACGAGAAAACTAACGGCGTCATTTATGTACAAACAATGAAAGAAAAACAAATATGATATACTATAAACATATATCTATGACTGTTTTAATCTAATATAAACAATAGAAATATTAGTTATTAAAACTATACACTCGATTTGTTTCCTCTAAATTGTGATATTTATGTACTTATTGACATGTGATATGACAAATGAGTAACTGAGCTTGAAACTTCTAAAAGAAAATCCAATGTCATAGTAAGACGCACTATTTGTAGCGCTGTCTCAATATTAAAAAAGGAAAAATATTCATTTAACTAAAGTTAAGTGCAGGTACAGGATCCAAAATGTTAAAGATCTCACAAAAACCGCTTCGAATGTTAGACAACTTAACGAATAATAGAGAGACTGTATATCTAGGCTGCATTCAAAAATCACAAACCCAATAAACACATGTATACATTTTTTGGCCAATATCGATAGTCTCTAAGTAAATAATTGATTGAGTAAAACATGGCATTGTAGAACAAAACTTCCTTAAAATTTAAAAGTTGCATGGACGAGCTTTTTCATTTTTATCTTTATTTACTTGTTTCACAAAATTTTAGCACTAATACCAAACAAACTTGTTACATACCTCCTTTATTAAACATTGATGACGACTTCTGTTGGTTGTTATCTGGTACTAGGTTCTGGTACGTCACTTGCGGAACAGGTACTTGTTGTATAATGTGTTGTAGGGGTGAGGGTTGTTGTTGTATCATTGGCTGCTGTGGTGCATTCATTATTGGAGGTAAATGGTATTGCCGAGGTGTGGCAATTGTGTGTTTAATTACGTGTTTCACTTGTGACATTTCTGAAACAAAAAGTAAATCATTATACAAAAAATAGTTGGCACAAATTTTTGATGTTTTTGTTTTGGTGGTCTTCAATTGATTTAGCAACACCAGAGTTTTGATTCCAGCGTCAGTGATAGTCCTAGGGGGCGGTTACATCTTAACAGTGTTAACATAAAGAAAATAAATAGTGATTGTTTTCGAATGAGGATTCGTGTGAACACTTCGAACCACCCTAGGCCACAGGTCTGAACACATGCTAAATAAACTGTTAACACATAGATATTGTCAAGAAAACTACTAAAATCTTCACCTTATTTTGAAATCGGCATCTTCTTTGACATAAACACGTTTAAATACATCTTTCTTGTATGCTCACATCTTGAAATCAGGCAGTTACTCAACTCCAGGTACAGAATTTTCTTACAGTGTGTTTATAAGTTATAACAATATGTTTGTCTATATGAGGGAATAAATGTTACTTTAAAATTCTCCGATGCAAACAATCTGATTGAAAACATATCACATGTCCTGCAAACGAAATTAAACACAAGATCTGTATTTATTTCAACCAAATTGAGATTCAAACAAACACATTCTGAAATGACATCATCCAAATTGATTATCAAAGTCATGACAGATTTACCATGTTTAGTTTAGTTTAAACATATTTATTTATAGTGGATTGGGAAACAAGTTTTTGCAACTTATATAATCCCTTTCCACTTTGCGGGTGCGAGTGCTGTCTTGTAGCGGCATTAGCCTACTCTTTTTCGAAATCTACAAGGGTGTCTTTAACGTGCAAGAGATATGACTCTCTCTTAACACGGGTCAGCCATTTATCGTCCCCTTCCGACGGACTATCATCGTTTCCTCAAGACCATTTACCATGTTTTAATGGAGATGTTTTCGGCAGACAGTAGAAATAGATCTAGGTACCATTTCGCAGTGTATACCTCATTCATTCTTGTTTTATTCCTTATTATGACAACCAATGGGTCAATTTATTCACCTAATACATTGTATTATGTTATTTTATTTGATTTGTTATTGTTCTTATTTGATTTTTAAATTTTGATGTTGTTTTAAATATGGGGGTATTAAATGGTTGCAAATTACTTGTTTGTCATGTATTTATTTTTTAGAATATTAAAATAACTAAATAAGTATTGTCATTAGTGATGGCATGCCATGTGAATTGTATTGTTTATTATGAGACCACACAAACACTCACATAACGATAAACAGATAGGTCAACGAATCATCATATGACTTAAATGGAAACAGGTTGAAGCAACAAAATATCACCATATAGCAACAAATGTTCTCGCACTGAACAATTTTAACGAGAACCTTTGTCAGTAGAGAAAACATTTAGAAAGCAAAAAACAAATGTATTCATTGTAAAAACCAAAAAATCGTTTTTCCTCAGAGGAAATCATAAAGGGGTATAAAAAAACTCGTTTTTCCTAAGATGAAATCATAAAGGGGTCAACAAATTCATAAAGTAGTAAAAAAAGTCGTTTTTCCTCAAATCTTATAATTTTTCATCCCTGTAACGAGACAAGTCCTACCTTAAAAAAGGAAGCAAAATGTAAGGAGTGTCCGGTTGCGATTGAACGACCGGCTATACATACAAATCCTAATTTGCGTTCCAAAGTAGCTGGATGACATGGTTAGAACTATTTATGTTTATGATCGGTTCATATTTAGAAGTTTGTTCTTAGAAGTCCATGACTAATGAAAAAATACCCCTCCCAAAACTACTACCATTCAAAATTAAATTTGGTATGATGTAAAACTATAAAACTACAAAATATAAAAGAAAAAACTCACAGAGCCAACCAAAGACATAACTACGTTGTATTAATTGGTATAGATAAATTGTTACCTTGAGGCTCATTTCGGGCCCAGTCCTCGATGACGGCGTTCCCTGAATCGATTAACCATTGTTCCATTTCATTGTTAACAAATATTTTTTGACACAGTTTCTAATGAAAATGTACGTTATAGAATAGCCTACTATTCTATTGTTTTATAACTTCTGCAACTACTTAAATAATTCACATCTCACTCCGACCAGAATGCAACGTCTTGTAAGTGTATAAAGCACATCACCATAGCAAAATCATATTAAATAAATAATTTCCGGTACAATAGTTTCCTATATGTTAAATCTCATTTGCGAAATTGAAAACGAAAAAGGATCTTTTCACATGAATTTCAATACGTATACATGAATTTCAATACGTATACAAGAATTTCAATACATATATAGATGTTTATGTACTGTAAAGGGAAATACAAAAGGGTTGTCTTTCACAATGACAATTCAAATGTTTCACACTATAACAGATCAAATTATATAAACAGTTCTAAACATCATATCAATAGATTTCTTTTGGTCTACATACTTTTCTGATAAGTATACATAATTTTCATATGAATATTTAATACAGAATTCAAACAGCAAATATAATAGTCTACTCAAATTCAGTTCACATTAATAATAACTTTTCAAATTTTCTTTAGAATTTTCTCATTTTATTGAAGAATCATACTTTTGTGGTGTTTAAATACCAAAAGCAAAGGTGAAAAATATTTAAAAGGAGGGTTATTCTACTGCACATTGCCAAGGGATACCTATTTTATATGTTCATGGATGTAATTAATATACCTATTTACTGACTCTCGAAAAGTAAACTATCGGAAATATCAAAGGATATATATTAACGTTGTGGTTCTAAAAAAAAATTATTACGACGTTCTAAATATTCATAATAACTTTCATTCTAAATTATAATACTTTTCGGATTTTTAGCAGGTTTTTTTTAGTTTTTTTAGCAAAATCGAATTCCATCCTCATCCTATATAAAAATTAAGAAGATGATGTCTATATGTCAACGTAAGACATTCAACAAAGAGAAAAACTCATACGACAAAGCGATAAATAAAAGATAACGACATGACAAATGTAATACAATTCAAACGCGAAAACAACCCAACTATAGGCCTAATGTATACACAAAACGACAAACGAAAAAACAAATATCATTATACAGTAACAAACAGCAACTACTGAATTACAGTCTTCTGACTTGGAAAGACACATTCATAATGTGGCGATGTTAAATACGATTGTATATATATATATATATGTAATTGCAGCCTACTCCCCATACCTGGGACAGTGGTGCAACAGAACAATATAAGAACTAACTATAAAGATCTGATTTAAACAAACCAGTACCACCTAGCAAAAGGTCAATGACAACTAATAAAAAAATCAAAGACTAACCAATGTCTTCATTCACGAAATAAAAAGAAGACATTATGTGTTGACCACATGAATGAATAGTGATTCACTTCTAAACTGGTACCTTCTACTGCTAGTAGATAACAAGGGTAAAGTTTGCCTTACTAACAGTTACTATCACTGGATGATATAACAGTTGCACCTTTGCATCTCCTTTACCTCCCGCAGGACATCGACACGAAGCCAGTAATTCAACAACTACATTTCTTATCGGAGATTGATTGATATCTCGAGAAGTCTAATTCAAGAATTATGTAATCCGATTTTCGGAAGGAAACCGTCATTCCCGTATGTATATGTTCCAGACCGTATGAGTATTTGGACCATACGCGTACGGTCTGGACCGTATGCGTACATTTTCAAAATACGCATACGGTCGGACCGTACGCGTACGGTCTGACTAATATTAAGAAGTTGGTCACGTTTATCAGATACAAATGTAAAAAGTTCAATTGTAATTGAAATAAAAAACATCAATATTATAACTTTTTAAAAAAATCACGTTTAATTAATCTGTTAATCTCCTGTATTTAGCATGTCATAAACTGAAGCCAAGTATGCTAATTGAAATTGAAGTTATCGGAAGTAAACTTAGAGTGGGAGGACAATCGTTTTAGAATATTTAGGAACTTTACAAAAAAAAATGCAAAGGAACGTGCATGAACAAATTATGTTACTGTAAAAAAAATATGACGTTCTTTGTAGAAGTCAGTGTCACCTTGAGTACCAAAATAGGATTCACGGATATACAAATAAACACACATTTAATTTCAATTGTTCGCTTAATCATTTAATCCATATACATGTAATAATAACAATTTGTATAACTAAAAATAATGATTTTGATGATTATTTGTTTAAATTTAACCCATATGATCCCAAAACATCAGCTGGACCGTACGCGTATACTCATACGGTCCGACCGTACGCGTATGGTCGGACCGTACGAGTATACGTATACGGTCTGGACCGTACGCGTACGGTCCAAATACTCATATGGTCTGGAACATATACACCATTTCTTAAATCACCTATATATTTGAGCATATATATATATATATAATTATATAAACAAGTCTAAATGGTAAACAATGTTTAAACCTATGATTGCGTTGGATAAAAACCGCAATTTTTATACGTGTGCATGCAAAACAAATTTCTTGATAGAGGGATCTCAATACAGCACTAACAACATTTCCAAAAGACCAAATAAGTAAAAAGTATATTCTAACAAAACACTTTATTTAAGTCTCTCAGATAAGTTTGGAGACCTCTGATTGTTGTTCAGTATTTACTTCATATGCCCTCTTTATATGATGACTTTTTGGTACTGATGTGAACCAGATATAACAGGAGTTGCATAGAACATATATACAGACATGAATAACATAAAACAAGGGAAATGTGTGACTTTCAATCCTAAATTTTTGTCAGTCAACTTATTCGACAACCAGACACTAAAATGTGAATGGGAAATATCTTATCTTGGGGATTATTTCTTCTTATTAACTAGAGATTAATGGAGTTAAACGAGTTTGCTTAATTATACCTACAAGTCAGTCTTACGTTTGGTCTGTTTGAAAAATACTTTTTTATTCATTTCACTGCTTTATTTTTAATCCTTACTAATTAAGGTGTGTCAATTCCTTTACACATTCATTTCAAAACTATCAAATACATAATTCTACGCGAGAGATCGATCTATTTTGTTAAAAACCACATGCTCGATTATAAATTTCATTTACTTCAATGCACAAGCAATCACAGTAACTATCAAACATGTTTTGGCCCATGAGATGTTGCGCAGGGAAAAAAGATGATGTCACCTGCGTAAACAGGTTACAGTAGGATACTTTATAATAATGGCGTAATACAAATAACATGCTAATTCATTGACGAGGACCTTTAAAATTAGAAAATAAAGGTCACCTCCTCCATACATAGTGTTTCTCCTTATAAACATAGAAAGATGTGATATGATTGCTAATGAGATAACTATATATATATCCACCAAAGACAACATGGCGAGAATGTAAGCATTGGTAGTAAAGAAACTCATCATAGATACCAGGATTAAATTTTTATATTTACTCCAGACGCGCGTTTCGTCTACAAAAGACTCATCGTGACGTTCGAATCAAAAATTAAGGGCAAAATGAAGTACGAAGTTGAAGAGCACTGAGGACCAAAAATTCCTAAAAGTTTTGCCAAATACAGCTAAGGTAATCTAAATATCAACTTTGAGTAAAGCCAATACCGTATAGTATAAAAATAACAAGATGTTGTATGATTGCCAATGAAACAAATATTAGATGTAAGCAGTTATAGGCAAACGAAGGCCTTCAACAATGAGAAAAACTTACACCATATGGTCGGTTTCAAAAGGCTTTGACATTCAAATCTGTAACAATTCAATTGAGAAAACTAACGGCCTAATTTATATAAAAAAAAAACAGTTTACGAAAATGAAATATGGCAGACATGAACCAACAACACACTGAACTACAAACTCCTGGCTTGGAAGAGAAAGTAAGCTATAAAAGGCACTGACATGACAAAAAAATGAAACATTCCAAAAACATCAACTGATGACCAGATTTATATATAAAACAATAAACGAAAAAAAGAGATGTCGACCAAAATACGGGGTAGATCATGTTAGCGAGTGTTTAACAGCACAACAAACAAAAAATAAACCTATTAAAATCAGTTAAAAAATGCTGGACTCACAAGAACGACACAAAGCACAAAATCAAATAAAATTAAGACACAAAGTACAGATATATAACAGTTTTCGGAGTAACAGAAAGCTAGTTCAAAACTTATTATAGCTAATAAATATATCACGTTTTCCATACATAAATATCAAGCTATCAGTACACATCCAATACAAGCCATGGAATAGTGTATACTTGTAAACTGGAAGATACATACTCCAAATACGGCCATTGCTAGAATGTTACATAGAAATGGAAAGTTCACAACTGAAAAGTTTTGTTCTGAAACGACCCTCTTTGTCAATTTTTATATGAATATTTATAACTTAACTGTATTTGATGTATCAACTTGAAATGTTCTAAACATTTAATATTTTACCGACATGCTACCATCTATATAGCGGAACATAAATTTAAAGGATTATGCTAGCTTTCTATTCATTCTTCATGAGAAGATATTGATTAGAAAAAGGAACAAGTCTTCTAAATGAGCACAGTTGGTTTCTATAAGAATTCCGATTTTCCCTCCTAAAATACGTCCTCCAAACACAATTGTCAATAAAAAAAATCAGGCATGTCGATGATGTCAGTTTTAAAGAATGCTTTTGAATCAAAATGGTTTTTGCAAAGAATGACATATCTCTTCCAATTATCTACATTTGCCACTTTTATTATGCGACAAAGTTGGGCTATTAAGTTTTTCAAAATATCTTTAAGTTAAGAATGGGATATACTGGTGTCAAATACTATCACAATAGGTTAGATACTTATTTTCAAAATACGATTTGGTATGACTGCCAATGAGACAACTCTCCACAAGAGACCAAATGACACAGAAATTAACAAATATAGTTCACCGTAAAGAATTCATGAATGAGTAAAGTCCATACCGCCTAGTCAGCTATAAAAGGCCCCGTAATAACATACGTTAAATAATTCGAACGAGAAAACTTACGGCCTGATCTATGTACAAAATAATGAACGAAAAACATGGAACACAGCAAAGATAAAAGATTATCAAGTTCTTCGTTTTGGGTTGAAATTCCAGAGGAGCATAGAACAGACCTATGATTGTCCGGGATTTCCTTACAGGGAATAAATGCTGAGTTTCCAAGTGAATTTTCAATACATGTCAGGGATGGGGTAATTAAAAATGTAATGGTAATTAAGTGTAATGCATTACAATTTTCCATGTAATTGAATGTAATGTGTAATTGAGCATTTTATTAATTACATGTACTGGTAATTTAATTAATTACATTGAAAAAAGCATGTAATGCTCAATTACTTTTTAATTACATTTCAATTACATGTACTTTTATGGTGTTAAAGATAAGGAATTGTGTTTGGAACATAAATTGTAAAATTATATATATGTATTTTTCAAATATTGATATCACATGCTTTTTTAATATATGAAGTCTGTAATATATTCTGAAGTTTTTATATCATTTATTTGACCAATAGATTTTTTTTGAATTGTCTTATAATTCAAAAAAAGTGAGAACCATGTATTAGTGTTGTTCAGTTTTTAAGAAAGATCTTTAACTAAATAGATTGATAAGTAATTAATCACCAAAAAAAACAAAAAATATGTGTCACTGTGAAACATCTTTCTTAGACAGTTCATTTAGAATATAAAATCACTGCATACAATCATTTTGTCAAATTAGTATACACAAAATGATTACAGGAATAAAAATTAACAGCTGTAAAACAAGCAGCAATTAATGTATTACATGTACCTGGTTCCGTTATCCGATTTACACACAACAACGATGTTCTTCTGGGCTTTATTTGTGAGGGAAACAACATATTTGTAACGGAGGTAAGACATGTGTTATGCACTGTTTGAGTCTTTGAAGAAAGATGTAGGCCTGATTTCCGTAGACCAATTTAGGTTTGGAATTCTTATTTGTATTAACGATCCCATAGCCCCTGGGATGAGAGTCACATTCATTGTTGCGTTTAGTCCATTGCCTGGCATATATCTCGACTGAATATATTAGAATGTCATACTAGTAAGTTCCCCAGAAATAACGTGTCTAATTGGATAAATATGAATGAGTTGCAATTAGGAGTTTTAGACTTGAATTCGTCAATATTAAGATCTTGCTACCCGTGTTTTTAATCGCTTTTAGGATGGTATACTAGTAGGTATAAAATATGATAGGAACCGGTTGATCTTTATTAGGTATTTTTGATTGATCTGATTTATGATCAAGGACAAATAATCGATGGCATTCAGATCTTTGTTTTCAAAGTAAAGTAATAATACTTTTTATGCAAACATTACCGATCATGCGAGTCCAAACTTAGTCAAAATGGTACATAGGTAACAGGATATATCGTAAAAGTTGCAGATTAGACGACTTTTCTGATATTTAAGGATCTAAGATCGTGCTTAACGTATTAGTTGAGATGTAAAAAGGCATATAAACGATTTGGCAGAGGGTATGTTGCTTCTGAGAAATGGGTTGATGCCAATTAGTAAAAACTGAAATTGTCACGTTTGTACTAGATTGTAGTTTGAAGCCGTCCATCTATGCCAATTTCGAGAAAAATATATAGATTTCAAACACGCTTTTCTAAATTTAAGACAATTCTGAAAACTTGTCTGTTGATTGTTGAGTTGCTATACCTATTAAACGTTCTATACATATCGAAGACGAAACCTAAATGAAGGCACATTAAATGATTAAAAACATTATATTTACTATACTATATATAAAAATATTAATTTTCGCGAACCATTTAGGTCACGGAAATTCCAAAATATGGCATCAGTAAGGAGAGTTGTGCAAATAATGTGAATACACAGAACCCCCATCCAAATTATCTTTAGCTAAAAGTATTCATCATTTTCTATTTTATATGTACTAACAACATTCCATTTTTCTATAATTTCGATTAAAATATTCCAAAATCTGAGTTAAAAAAAGTCAAATGCCCAAAATAAACATTGTTTGATTGGTTGAAGTACTGTGGCGTCAATGATAAGCATAGCAAGCCTCGATGTAAAGCACACGCTTCACATGAATAAGGAGAGTTTTACAAATAATGTGAATACACAGATCCTCCATCCTATTTATATTTTGCTGAAAATGTTGCAATGTTCATCATTTCTGTTTTGATTCTGCTAACAACATTCCATTTTTTCTTTAATTCCGATTTATATATGTGGAACCCGCAATAAAAATAGATGGCCTCAATGATTTAAACGCAACGCAAAAAATTCCGTTGACCCTGAATTCAACGGATCGATAATAGCATCATCACCATCAACAAAATGTTTACCGTTATCTTTGTGAAATTTCAGTTATATAGTTCTTTAATTAGAGAAATTTTGGTAAGTATTACTTATTAATGTTAAGGTTCTACTGATGTGCTCCTCTAGACCTTTTTGACGGTCCGTTTTATCCCATTTATCTCAATATTATCTCCGATGACAGTAATGTCAACCCGACCTATTCGTGTCAAAAGTGAAAATCGCATCGATTTATTGAACTAATTTCTTCTTAAACTGTGCATGCATTATTTCTGTATTATATGATAACCAATCACATTCACGTTGCATGTTTGCATGAAAACAGGGGCGGGTCCAGGTAAGGGCGTAATGGGCGTACGCCCCCCCTTTAAAAAAAAAAAAAAAAAAAAAAAAAAAAAAAAAACTATCGTTATAATCTGCTAGTATCTCTATTAACATATATATAATCCATATTGATTGACTAACTAGACACTTTGGTTAAATTGCACACATAATGAAGCGTGTCCTTAACTTTTTCATGACATTTTCAATACTGATCTTACAATGATTCTTTGATCTGCTTTACATATTTTGTTTAGGCGAATCATTATGTAGTACACTTTTATTGACCTTTTGTATCTAAATACGCATAGTTAACTGTACCTTCATTATCACCATAGTGAGGTTGTTGGTAGTTAACCTCACCTTTATTATCACCATAGAAAGGTTGTTGGTAATTATCTCGTTCTCGGTATGTGTAATCTCCATTGTTTCTGTTAAAATCTGGAAGTGAGCGTCGTGAGGGGGGAGGTTGTACGGGGGACGGAGTATACCGCCGTCTAGCACTATATGATCTCGGTCGACGGTTATCCGCTACCGAGGTGTGATTCACTATTTGCTCACGCTACAAAAGAAATGATTTAATTGCAAAAAGCACTGATGTCATATTTGTTTCATTTATCAAAAATGCAAAACACATTCAGGCGGTTGCAAACTACAAATTTGTTAGTTATTTATAATTTTCTTTTATCATTAGAGACTTCGTGCATTCTGTATTATACCAAAGGGAAAATAACACATCATCCGGTTTATGTACCCTTCTGTAGCCATTTTTGTACGAATTTTTCAAACCTCAATTGTATCAAAACTAAAGATATAATAAATAATAGAGATAGGCCATTTAGTACATGTTCCAAGGGGAAACTTGATGCAAAGCATTATTTTTTGCTGTTTCATTGCATTTGATAGAAAAAGAGGACTTTGTGCCAAATAAATCAAGATTTTTATAGAAAATCAACAGCCTTTAATACAGAGATTTTTGTGATATAAAATTTGAAACATAAATTACTCACTTGATTTTCTATGATGTGCTAGTGTTTATTTTTTACAAAAAGTTCCAAGTAACCTGTAAATTCCAAAACACCTCGTGCTGAGTCACTAAAGTCGAGCAGAGGTGTACTTGATTTTGGCCATATTTATACTTGTCTTAACCAATAACTACATTTATAAACTTGTTTTAAGGAAATCAATGCTAGCACTGCATGCAATAATCCTATATCTATCAGTCATCAAATTGACAAATATGAGAGTACAAGGATAAAGGCTGTGGATTTTCTATAAAAATCTTGATTTATTTGCCACAAAGTCCTCTTTTTCTATTAAATGCAATGGAACAGTAAAAAATAATGCTTTGCATCAAGTTTCCCCTTGGAATATGTACAAAATGGCCTATCTCTATTATTCATTATATCTGTAGTTTTGATACAATGGAAGTTTGAAAAATTTCGTACAAAAATGGCTACAGAAGGGTACATAAACCTTAACCCAAACAGACGGGTTTTTATTAAAGAAAAGGTTTAACATTATCTGTAATCTTGAAACGTCTAAAATGGTGGCATTTTAGTTTCTTTAGATACAGGACACAGGCACTTGTCTCTCAAAAACATATATAAAATTGAGAATGGAATATAACAGGCGAAAATATAACCATTGATAGAGCTTATAAGTGACACGAAGGTACTTTGGAGAGAAAAATTCAGAAACAAGTGCCTGTGGGATATTCCAATCCCTGAGAGTACAGAAGAAGTACTCAATATATTATCATATTATAATATCACAAATGGGGCATGATATTTGTTTTATAAACACAAAATAACTATCATGAAAAAACAATTTAGTATAAGATGCAAATCCATATCTTTAATAACTTGCATTTAGCAAGGCTTAAGATAGAACAGTTCAAATCTTTTGTAATATCTATACAAACATGTATACATGGTAAACAGATTATTTTTAACTTAAAGAAAGCAACCGTTTGTAATCAGTAAAGCTAAATCGCCATCAGGTTGGAGTAGAAACATCAACAAATTCTAAAGTACAGTTTTCTTACCCTAATTTTGTCTAGTAGTTCTTGTCTTCTTAACATTGCCTGCTGAAGACGTAATTGTTCATCGACATCATTTGCACCTATAACATATGAGGTATACATCAAATCAATGTAATGTTATACAGAACTCATAGATGAATAATAGATATATTTCTATAAATCGCCAATTCATAAAGAAAATATAAATTTATGTATACTTTTCTAGGATGATTGAGTAATAAACAAGAGGTTTTAAAGGGCCTGTGTCGCTGACCTCAGTCTATGCGCATCCTCCTTGACCATGGACCCATCCAACATTGAGGACAAGAATAAAATGTATGACAAATATTTTTTTTTTATGATCTGGTATGGCTGGTCATTTTTTTTTTACAGTTTCTGCCTACCATTAGTTGTTGTCCAAAAAACAATAAGGGTATAAAGGTCTATAAATCCAAAAATAAGTCTACATTTCTCACTTAAAGATCTTGTCTTACTTTTCATTTTTGCTCTTCTAATTATTAAGTGTGTATCTTTCTATCATAATCTTAAAGATTACAGACAAAGACGGAAAATATCAGTGTAATCGACATTAAAGAGCGATAACTCATATAATGTGTCAACCGACAATTTCGGCTTCTTGACTTATTTGTAGATCCAATATTGCTGATCATCTTCGCTTATGTAAGTTTTCATATATCTATTATAGTTTTTCTGTTATAAGACAAAAAGCAATTAATAAAAATCTATATTAAAGGGCAATAACTCCAATTAAAAGTCGTCTCACGACGATTTCGCGTATATCTTATATGAAGATATTTTCTTGCTGATGATTTAAGCTTTTTAAAGTTTCTCTATTTAGCAATAATAATTTTCAAGATAATAGGCAAAATGAAAAAAAATGTGTAATTTAAGGGTAATATCTCCTATAAGAATTTAGCTGACAGTTTTGATGGAAGAGGGAAAATGATAGATCTCTCGAGTCACCATTTTGGACATTTCTTCCCCTGTTAGAATTTCTCTATGCATAGCGGTTTTCAAGATAAAAGAAAAAACTTGCTTTTTAATCCTATATTCTTTTTTAGGTCATGCCAGCCATTTTGGTTATCTAGCGGGTTCACTGGACAGCTTTTTCAAACGAGATACACTAATAACGGTTGTGGCCAAGTCTATTCGAGTTTGCAGTTTCAGAGACGATTTTTGTATTAATTTACAACGACGGAAACCCCAATAGATGAGAAAGGTTCACTTGGCCCTTGGTCCAAATAAGCAAAAAAAAAAGCACAGGGTATTTAAACCCCGCTGCTCATTTGACTTTTTCAATATTAGTTTTATCGACAATGATCGTTTATAATGATTTCTAAGTTGTTTGTCCTTAGAGAAATTTGTTCTGATGGCAGAGCACTATACAATTTTCACGACTTTGCGCTTCCTGTTTGACTTGTTTACGGTTGCAATTGTATGTGTGTGTGTGTAGTTGGTTTTCTGTCTCATGGACATGTCCTTTGGAATTATAAGATTATCTAATTACATTAAAACATACTAGTATTTAATGGTTGTTTTTATTACGGAATCAAAAGATTTTTTATCTACATGTATGTGTCATTCTTAAGTAAAATAGAATGATATATCATTGTTGTTGGTTTTTTTTGCTATGGCAACAACATTACTATGGGGCAGGCAGATAGCAGAGTACTGAAATTTTCTTATCACTTAAAATAGTCGATCAATATTTATTTTCCAGATGAAGCGTCTGATATACTACGTATGACATGAATGTCACTAGTCTCCAATCAAAAATGAAGATGCCAAATATTACAACGTTGATTTTTTTTATTATATACATTTCCGAGGGAATTGAAGACCTGTTGGTGACCTTCTGCTGTTGTCTGCTCTATGGTCGAGTTGTTGTCTCTTTAGCACATTCCCCATTTCCATTCTCAATTTTATTTCCGAGGGACATATTAATTAAGGTCCACAAATATGATAGACTTTCGAACTAAGCAAATATATTGCAGGCGTAAACTTTTGATCCCATCAAACTTCAACTATGCTGGCGCGAGAGCTTAAAATTTCTATTTCCAAGCTATGTTCGTTTCCCAGTGACATAACTCCCCATTTTTTAAAAATCATATGAGAACACTTACCATGTCGGACGGAGGGGAACATATATATTTTTTTAACAAATACTTTCAAGCGAGCTTCTAATTTCAAAAATTAACTATGTTTTAGCTACTTTGGCAAAATGTAACTTACTTTCTGTCGAGCTAGGTCTATTCAACTTTTCTCTTTCATTTGCGATTTTCTGTATAAAAGAAATTTATCTTCAAGTAGTCATATGATAATAGAAAAAAAACAGCAATAATATTTTGAGAAATTAACAATTAAACAAAAAAGATATCGTAACATAAAAAATCAGCTAGATTGTCGTTGTTGTCACTCATGTCTTTTTATATGTATTTTTTCTTTGTAGCGGTCTCAACTGGAAATGGCACAAATAAATTTGAACGTTATGGCAAATAAATTTGAACGTTATTCATAAACATAACTTCTCTATGGAGTTTAAATGGTTTTCAGTGGTATTGGCGATTTCAATTATTGTGTTATAATTTTACTGCAATGTAAATGTGAAAAGATATATAAAAAAAATAATAATAACTATAAGACATTTAGAATCGTTTTTCACAACACTGTGGACGAGAGCAGTTTTAGTGGGCTCAAATCTCCAAATTATCTTTAATTCTTACATAATGGTTGTGTCATTTAAATTCGTGATATTTAGCTTTTCACAATCCGCTCGTATTATCTTCTTAGCTTTTCCAGCTTTAAAAATTACACGTCGCCTTTTCCAATCTGATTTTTTAAACCTCATTTACTATAGAAACCCAAAACGAACCCCCTTTTGTTTTACAGACGATGATATGTTGAGCAATGTCATCCACGCATACTAACTACCTTTCGTTGTGTTTTGAATGCACTGTTAGGGCTTTATTAACCGTGTACAAATGTAAATTGTTTTAACAAAAAATAGGCAGCATCCAAACTAAAAGAATGACGTCATTTTGTAAATAAATTCAAAATGCAAAAAACTAGTTGATAAAAAAAAAAATGATATGAAATAAGAATAATACTATCTAATGGACTATGAAACGTTAAACAACTCTTCTTGTAAACAAATGTGCATTGCATAACTTAACATTAAAGAATCGGTCTTTAAATTATCGATGCAACAAATATTAAAAAAAAAACATTAAAATGATATGTACTGAAAATGACGCATTAAAATAAAAATCAATGTATATTAAAATTAAAATGATTATTTAATCCTCTCCTGCAGAGCATTCTGGGGTTAACAAACAAAATATTATAATGCACCAAATCATTATAATCTCTTTCAACAAAAGTTAGGCACTACTGAATATAATTACTTACCCAATAGATTCCCCCTAGTACAAATCGGAAATCCAATATCAACTGTAGAAATATGAATTCTTCTTTATTCTCATTTAATCCAGTTCAAATAAGGATTATAATACCAAAACAGAATTTGAAAAATAAGAAAATAGGGGAGCCAAAAACAGGCTTTATCGTACCTTGTCCTTTGTATATTCGGAGAATTTTGGATTGTACTTAATTTCTAGACGGAATTGGAATTTTTCTATAAACTATAGTCAGTATGATTCTGGGTTGTACTGGATTGAATTTTTTTTTAAATAACAGTGTTAATAGAAAAACAACAGAAATCACTAATGAAATGCCACTTATTTTTAATACATTTAAAAGAAAATTTTTGCGAAAACTACATAAAATTTTTCTGAAATTCTTTTGAAATGGTTTAGAGAAAACCTTTTCAAGACTTTTGGTATAATGAGATGATGTGTGTGATGGTGTGTGTGAGGGTTGTCAATATAATGGAATATTATGTGACTGTCGTACAAGTGAGAGGTTTATCTAGCTATAAAACCAGATTTAATCCAACATTTTTACATAAGAAAATGCCGGTACGAAGTAAAGAATATGAAATATGTAATCAATTCGTTTGATGTGTTTTAGCTTTTGATTTTGCGATTTGATTTTCCCTCAGAGTTCGACTTTCCATTTTGAATTTCCCTCAGAGTTCGATATTTTTATCATTTTACTTTTTCAGAGGGAGTCTACTGAATTGAATATTCATTTTCACCTGTAGCTAAGTCAGCTTTGTACCAATACAGTCAGGATTCTATTTCGTCAAAATTATCTCCCCATTACGCCAGTTCATTTTCACAATCGTAGACATGGAAGCCATTTTAGGGATGGCGTACTGCCAATTTTGCTCTTGAAAACCGAGTAATTTATCCACATAGCACCATTACGATCCGTATATGTCAGTTGTATTTTAATTGACAAATGTACCTACTAGCTAATGAGCACCAGTTAATGATCTTGTCTGCATTGATTCAACTTAAAACTATTGTCTGATCGGTTGTCAGGTGGAGTTTTCGAAAATTGTTAAACATTTAAAAATATTCTAATTAAATATTTCGATGAAGGGCAGACTAGATTTTTTTAGTGGTTGAAAACTATAAACCCTAGTTATCCCACGCATTTTTTTTCTCTCGAAGATATGCATTTTCACCATCCAACTTGAAAGACTGTCGTCAAGTACTTTTAGTAAAAAAATAGCTATTCGAACACACCTACTCTATTTTTGTGATTTATCAGATAGGAATTTCACTTGACCCATATATTTCATCTTTAAGTACTGTGATTTTTTATGTTATAAAGTCAACCTGTAGCTTTGATATATAAAGATGATAGAATCTGAAGCCAGATGATGTATCAAATATTCTTGCTTTGTACGTTTTCAAAACAAAATATTTGACTCAGACAAACATGCCCTAACATAAAAAGGTGTATTCGATTATTTCTTTTCGATACAATTGTTACCCATTTTGGGGATTTTTTCTTGAGTCACATAATAGAAGGGCAGACACGAAAATAACTAAACTAATAGATTGATATGTTCTCCGTCCGTGGTAAAAACAAAAAATCAGAGGTTATGCATTTTCTACATCAAACTTGATAGATACCCATGTCGTCGACGTGATATCGAATTGTATGTAATAGATAAATTGAAAACTTATGCAAATGGTGTTTTTTAAGGTTTATGTACCCTTCTGTAGCCATTTTTGTACGAACTTTTCAAACTTCAATTGTATCAAAACTACAGATATTATGAATAATAGAGATAGACCATTTTGTACATATTCCAAGGGGAAACTTGATGCAAAGCAGTATTTTTTACTGTTCCATTGCATTTAATAGAAAAAGAGGACTTTGTGGCAAATAAATCAAGATTTTTATAGAAAATCCACAGCCTTTATCCTTGTACTCTCATATTTGGCAATTTGATGACTGATAGATATAGGATTATTGCATGCAGTGCTAGCATTGATTTCCTTAAAACAAGTTTATAAATGTAGTTATTGGTTAAGACAAGTATAAATATGGCAAAAATCAAGTACACCTTTTAGGGTGCGCTCGACTTTAGTGACTCAGCACGAGGTGTTTTGGAATTTACAGGTTACTCCGAACTTTTTGTAAAAAATAAACACTAGCACATCATAGAAAATCAAGTGAGTCATTTATGTTTCAAATTTTATAACAAAAATCTCTGTATTAAAGGCTGTGGATTTTCTATAAAAATCTTGATTTATTTGCCACAAAGTCCTCTTTTTCTATCAAATGCAATGAAACAGTAAAAAATAATGCTTTGCATCAAGTTTCCCCTTGGAACATGTACTAAATGACCTATCTCTATTATTTATTATATCTTTAGTTTTGATACAATTGAGGTTTGAAAAATTCGTACAAAAATGGCTACAGAAGGGTACATAAACCTTAAATAAAACACTTCGTAATTGAGAAGAAAATTGTCATTTTATTTGTTTCTTTTAACTTGTAAAATGTTTGTAACTATAGTAAACATTACAGTAAGCATGTATCGCCTTCTCTAACAAAGAGCTTCGATTCTTTAGTTCTATTTCAACCGGGTTTCCGCCTGAATAAGAGAGTTGCAAAAATGTTTAACTCCGTCACATTCTATATATAGTCCCAAGTCAAGACCCTGTAATTTAGTGGTTATCGTTGGTTGTTGACTATCATACTTGTCTTTTGGTTGTTGTTTTGTACATACATTCCAACCATACACAGCTTTAAATAAGGCATTTTGGTCGAAACATGGAATTTAAACATTTTATGTCTTAACTACAGTATCGTTATAGATAGTAGCCCGTTTACTACTTATGAGATGATTTTCATGAAACATCTAAAGTAAATCACCTGAATAATCCTAAAATGATTTATGATCAAATTAAAGTTGGTCCTCAATACAAAATGAAATCCTCCTTATTATACAGATAGATTGAATGGCTGAAAGGCACCATGATAATCAGCAATATCAATTGGATTTACTTATTAAGTTAACACTAATATGTTAAGGATATTCTAATATAAAAACAAGAATGTGTCCATAGTACACGGATGCCCCACTCGCACTATAATTTTCCATGTTCAGTGGACCGTGAAATTGGGGTCAAAACTTTGATGTGGAATTAAAAGTAGAAAGATCATATCATAGGGAACATGTGTACTAAGTTTCAAGTTGATGTGACTTTAACTTCATCAAAAACTACCTTGACCAAAAACTTTAACCTGAACTTCGCACTATCATTTTCTATGTTCAGTGGACCATGAAATTGGGGTCAAAACTATGATTTGGCATTAAAATTAGAAAGATCATATCATGGGGAACATGTGTAATAATTTTCAAGTTCATTGGACTTCAACTTCATCAAAAACTACCTTGACCAAAAACTTTAACCTGAAGTGGGACGAACGAACGGACGAACGGACGAACGAATGAACGAACGGAGGCACAGACCAGAAAACATAATGCCCCTCTACTATCGTAGGTGGGGCATAAAATTCAAATGTTTTCTGCATGTCAAGTATACTTCATATACTAGGTTTCTAACGATTAATAATACAAAGTACTTTTGAAATTCACACACACAACCACTTTAGTCTTGCAAATATTTTTAAAGTGCTTCTTGTCCTCATCTTTAATGTTTATTTAACATAAGGCCCTAATCTATTTACTTGGGGTGGTATTTTTCTGATCCTTATTTAAATCCCAATAAAAAACGTTTTTATCTTCTAATAGATCATAACAAGCCATGTTTTCTGGTATCCAGGAATATTTGAGCATGCCAACCATATTTTTTCGAAATTCCTCGTCCATTTTTATCCAGAGAAGAGTAACTATGTTCGATCGATAATCAACTGAATGTTTTTAAGGAGTCAATCAGTTTATTTTTTCTATTAAAAGAGACTTAAGAGGCTGGATTGTCAACGTATATTTGTTCCGCCTAACAGGTGACTTCTGTTCGAATGAGAGTTGTTGCTTTTGGAGATTGTTGTAATGGCAGTAGTAATAGCAGGAGTAATGAATCAAAATGATGCATATCATATATCAGGACCAAATAGTTATTAGCAGCTAAAATATGTAACGCCGCTATAAATTTCATGCGTTAGAAGCGATTTTCTGGATTTCACCTTCATCAGGAACACAGAAAGCTAAGAATGTATAATAACCTAAACAGTTGGAAGGTCTATGACCGAAATTGGCACTAAATCAAAACCGATATGCCATAATTTCAGTCAAATTGTATACTTCTCGAACTGTTAAATGTAACATTGGTTGCTGGGTGATATTCATATTAATTTTGTTTTAAGCCATAAAATATTAATACTTCAAGTTGGTCAGTATTTCCCCCTGGACCTTCATGTTCTGTTTTAACTTGTTATGGGTACGTAATAATAAATAAATTCCATCAATAATATTATTTGTATATACTTCTAAAGTCATTCATTATTTGCGGGCTATACCCTCGAATGTAATCCTTTACTCAATTTAATATCTTCTCATGTCACCCGCCATGTGATTAAAGACCTGTGGATTAAACAATATGAGATATCAGGCTCACTTGTTCTGTACGAGCTCAGGAAATACATTGCAAACCTACGGCTAATGATGGGGGACAACACTAGTATTCCACAGTCTAGTTAGGTTGATGAAAAAGCTAAAAATTGATGTGGGTGCTAAAAAGATTGTATAAAATATACTGTCTACTTTTCACTATTTAGTGACATATTGCTTTTTTTCGACAACTTCAACTTATTGTCCAACTTCGATGCGATAAAATTTTTGACTCTCTCGCTCTCTCTTTCTCGATCGATTGAATTTATTTTAAGGGAATTCTCAATTATGCTACAACATGAAAATTTGAGTGGCATTCTTCTATATCCTAATTTATGTTTTTTTTTGGTTATTTTTAAACAGAGATAGAATCGTTAAAATAGATTCATCCTTCTTATAAAAGTGCCAGTTGATGGGTACTTAAAACTCATCCTAATATTTCATATTCTATTTTTAAATGACATTTTTGACATTGTTCCTCTTCTACTGTTTATGTCTATTGCTGCGCCTCGTGCAGACTGTATATTATTCAATTTTTGATTTTCTTAATTTGTTTCTTCGTCGTCTGAACATTTATTCATGTTAACCAAATCTAAGTTTATTTATCAATATTAAAACTTCAAAGGGCTCGCTCATTGTTCAATACTTTCTTCTAGCTTATTTACTTTACGAACTATTCTTGTATGTATTTCATAATATTCACCATGACATGCATTCAACAAATGTACTAATAATACCGTCATATTTCAAATAATGATGAATTCTCTTTCTTAAGATACAAAGATACGTACTGCTATATACTACGCATTAAAATTCAATTTCATTCAAAAGTTCATTTAAACCGATAAAGGGTTCTAAAAGAGGCTCAAACAAGGTTGTTTTAATGATGTGTTGTTTTGTTATTATCGTAGTTATTGTTATCATGGTAAACACATATAAAGTCAAATGTCCATATCTTATTTCTTAGGTTGATAACAGTATAATAATCTACATATGAGTTGTTCTTTAAACTCACAAATAAAGGCAATAATGTGTACTACTATGGACTGACATGCATACAGCTTCACTCTTATCAAACACAATAAAGTTCTGCTAAACCATAAAAGAACAGGGAAATTGGTTTAAATGGTATATCTTTTAATGTTCAATAACAGTTTTCTACTGTGCTTCTAAAATTCCATTTAAGTTACGCATTTTTTCGGCATTTCTAATGCTCTATTGCAATATTATATATTTATATGTTTCTATAAACATTTAACAAATTGATTAAACTGAACATTTGAAATATATAAAGTACTCTAGATAATGTCAAAATTCAGCAGACATTATTGGTACTAACCCCTCCCCCCTAAGGACTGTAAGATGGCATTTCTCGAATCTATAAGTTTAAATCTCAAATTAAATATTTAAGGAAAATGGTTAAAAGACGAACTACACCATGGTAAAAAAACGAAATACAACCTGCGATTCACAAATCTTTATAAATGTTCAGCTACAGATATTTCGAAAAATTAAAATGAAATTTATGTCCCTTATTGTCAATTTACTAAATCCAATGAGTATTCGTTTCTATCAGACTTCAATATTTCAATTTCTCGGGGTAATCTTTGTACCGCACATGAAGACAACTGACACTACCTTCTCCTTTCTTAATGTCCAAAGTCTTTGTCTTTTAATAAGTCAGTAAACATGTAATTTGTTGTTGTTATCTACAGAAAAAGATCAGTCCTGTAAAACATTGAAAAAACTCTATAATATTTTATTTTTACAAAGTGACCTTTTAACTCGTGTGCCCTATAATCAGATGTTTTATTTTCCTAGTGGACGATCGTTTGGTTTTCCTAAATAGACGACAATTTTATTTTCCTAAGTGAACAACCATTTGATTTTCCTACGTGGACGACCGTTTGATTTTCCTGTGGGGAAGACCATTTTATTTTCCTAAAAGGACACCCAGTTGATTTCCTAAAAGGACACCCAGTTGATTTCCTAAAAGGACATCCAGTTGATTTCCTAAAAGGACACCCAGTTGAATTCCTAAAAGTACACCCAGTTGACTCGTTTTCCTAAAAGGATACCCAGTTAATTTTCCTAAAAGGACAACTAGTTGATTTCCTAAATGGACAACACGTGGATTTTCCTAAATGGGCAACCAGTGGATTTTCCAAAGTGGACGAACGATGATTTGATTTTCTGTGACCCAGGACGATTTTGAACATGAGTATCCAGGACTGGTTAGACCTGAAAATAAAATCACAAACGACAAATCTTGTCGAAAATTTTGAGTTGTTAGGGTTCAAGGTCGAAACAAATGTCATATCCCGTTACATTATTCTCCATATAGAACTGTTTATACCGTAAGTGGTCGTTTTCAAAAGTTATTTTTTAACCAATAAAATATATATAAAACAGATTTCCCCTTGCAAGCAATAGCGGATGTCACCTTTGTCTGCCAATTGACTGGAAACAGCATCTAGATTTAAACTTTAAAACGATGATTTTACATATATATATAAATAAAGTGTCTGAAAGTTTGAATTTTTCACATTGTTGCTATTTACATGGTAACGGCAGCCATTTTGAAAATTCCGAAGTCGAATGGCTCTTCTACACATCCCAGTTAACATTATAAAGTTTCGTTAAGTTAGAAACATTTTGAAATGTTTTACACATTTGTTTCCATGGTTACGGTGACTGTTTTGCCAAAGACAGAATCCAAACAATACTGTCTACACATTTAGATATAAACGTAATATTTCTATAAAGATTCAAATGGTTAGGTCTATAATAATAATAAAAGATTTAGAATTTTCAAAAATGTGTCCCACGACATAATCTTAATCAATTAATATTATATACTTAATACGCAACAAGACTAATAAATGTCTCAAATAAAATTAACTGAAATAAAGAGTTTAAAACTCTGATTTTGTGATCAAGTTACATTCAAACTTAATTATACTCATGCGAAATGACGATTTTTGATACCAAACATCACATATATAAAGTAGGAAATGCTTAAATTTACATTTCAAGCATCTTTACAACTTGACAATTGTGTAACGAATGTTTGTCATAAAATTGACACACTGTATCCCTTTCTGTTTACATAATATGAAAAAAATGAGAATACATACGTAAAGCAAATTTCAGTTTTCATAAACTATGTACGAAGATTGTTTCGATGTTCAATAATTAAAGCCTCATAGGAAGTAAGAAAAACAAAAAATGCACTGAAATCTTCAGGGTTAAGTGGTTTTTATTTTTAGATAAATTTTCAAAATTCGTAAAGATCGATATAATCAAACTTGAATTATAACTAGAAGTTCCTTAAGGTATCAAATAACTAAAGATTGAATTCCAAAATTGTTGGGAAGAAAATCTTAAAATCGAAAAGAAGCTCGTTTTCAAGGAACCACTGAATATGTTGTACAAATTTCCAAACAGACTTGAGATGAACTTTGATGGACGGGGCCAATTGTACACAACAAGCTCATCAATCATGTATTCGTATTCAAAATATAACGTTCAAAAATCTTTTCAAATCAACACTAAATGACTATAAAACGCTTTAAAGCACTTCTATATTACACAATCTTTTTCAAAAGGCAAACTTTATAAATGCATTATCATTCAGTCAATAAGTTTGCTATTCCATGTCAACATCTATACATATTAACTGTTTATAGTTACAGTTTATCTTTTCTAAAGATGACTTACAGATTTTATATCTTTTAGTTATGTAAAATCATATTAAGTATTTTGTACTTTTGTTTATTGTGCAGCAAATGTGAGAGGTTATTGAAGCTTCCATTTATTCGAAGAATTTAATATGTTTTTCCTTTAAAGCATTTGTATTCACGGTAAAAGCAAATATTTTGTTTTAAGTTTTCAAAGTTGGTAAATATTTTCCTATTGCTTGAGGATGAAAGGGTCATTTAGGAGTTTAACAGTTTTTTTCTAATTTCCTCTCCGCCTATTTGATGATTTTTTTTAAATGTTTATTTGATAAACACAATCATAATCACACTTGTAAAGGATATGATTTTCTCAGTTTTATGGATGATGGATAGGGTGTTGTTAAACTGAACTATAAATATGGTGCATTTATCCATTTTAAAACGTATTTAAGTCGATGACTGTGTTGTGACCCTAGGTACTTGAAGATTCAATGTCCTCCATATTCAGGATTGTTTCCGTTATCAGCACCGTGTTTTCTATGAGTTCTACTAGATAACAAATTTAAGAAAACAAAGTACAATAAAAAAAAAAACAGTCTACGAAAGACGGGCAACTTTATGGCCAAACGAAAAGCTACAAAAAAAAACTCCACAGAATACTAACAATTGAGCAAACAGGTTTGACTCAGTTACTCTGAAAGAGACAATAGCACCCCCCTAATAGTCCTGTAAAAATCCGGCAGTGATGAGTTACATTATCGAGTGACTCAGGTTTTTTGGTCCTACCCCTAAGTTATATCCGAAACTATAAACCATCAGTACATGTAAAACCCTTAATCCATTACTGAATGTTAAAGTTAAAAGAGTATATATGTTCTAGTTAAGTTCAATAATTGCACCAAAAATTAGAGACATAACTTGAAATACTTGTCTTATATATTTCTCTGATGAATTTACATACCCCCCCCCCCCCAGCCCCCTCCCCCTAAAAAAAATCCACCCAAAACATCAAGAACAGTCGTCAGTATTAAAAACGTACATTTGTTATTTGGATTGGAGAGTTGACTCATTGCCACTCATACCACATCTTCCTATACCTATTTAACTTTTATTTGAAACGATTGTACTGGATTTCATTGTTCTGTGTTACTATAATAGCAATAAGAATCATAAACAGGGGCGGATCAGCCATTTTAAAAAGGGGTTCACAAACAAGAATAAGGGGGGTTCTGATTATATGTTTCCATTAAAATGCATTGATTGTACAAAAAGGGGTCCACCACCCCTGCCCCTGGATCCGCCACTGCATGATCATAAATATGCATTTATACCAAGATTAATTCAAACTTGTCAAAGTCGGATATACATATAACAATACGACATATGCTCTCATGATCGAGTGTTAAGCCGACATATATATGTAATAAACACAAGACATCAAACATGGGACTAATAGATCAAAAGTTCTGTATAAGTAATCTGCGGGATACTGAAAATTTAGTTAACGGAACTTGACAATTCAGGTTCTTTAATGTATTAGTTATAAGTCTCGGATAAAACATATCAAACAAACAACACATCATTCATATAGCATAAATAGTATAACAAAGGGTTTCATTAAATCTTTTTCCAGCAGTTAAAAGGAATTAAAAAATAAAATCCATCACTTACTTGATTGACCATTTTCATCCGCAACCTGGTCATGTGATCATGGACACTGTCCGTATCCGTAGTCGCCATTTTTTTCCACGTAACCAAGGTTACTTGACGCTCTTTTTTTCAGTCTTCCGCCGTCATATTTATAGTTACCTTAAGAAAGTTAATCGAAATAGTTCAGTTGTAAAGATCCCTTGGCCACTGTTCAACATAGAAGATCGATCGTTCCATTACCGAGATAAGGGGTGATCTTTTTGATTTACTGTTAAATTTTATCAGTTTTATGTCAATATTTGAAGCCCTTGTTATTAATTTTTACATTCACTTGTAATGCGGTAATATCTTGGATATACAGAATTGTAGATTTGATCAGAGACATTATTTGATCTTCGATTTGAATCAGATGCAGATTAATACACATGCGATCATGGTGGAAATTATATTTTAAACAGTTAAAAGCCGGGCAACTACAAAAATGTCTTTGCCAGATTCTTTAATGTTCAATAACAGAAACAATAAACATGTTATCAGTTTATATCTTCTCCGTAAATCAATTGTGTTATTAAAATAATACCAGTTGATTTTATTGAAAGAAAATGGATATATATATATATATATGTAAATAGTAAAAGTCTTTACAATTTTCATTTTTGTCTTTGTTAAACATACAGTAGTTTGCAGTTCATTTCATTTGAAATAACAAAGTAAGAATATTTCTATGCGTTATTCACAAACTGTACAAAAGCTTTTCTTCGCCGTCTTTCGGGCTTGAAGATACCCGCTTTGACAGGTGCCTGTCACATGATCATGACGTCATAACTTCCAAAATGGTGAATTCATGTGATGTTTTGTTTAGATGTGTGATCTCCCTTGCTAAGATCGATTTTGCAATGCCTAGTTATTACAGTTGATATTTAATAATACAAGTAAACAAAAACAGACAGACATAATCATGTAAGAACGGGGAAAACTATTAATTGTTACAGTAGCAATGGCACATTCAGTCGATAAGTTAAAGTTGTTATTTTTGTCAGACAGAGCTTGAGCCTTGACTTTTGTCTTTTTTCCCAAAACAATCACAATTTCAGCAAACGCCGGTTGGTAGAAGCTGGACCTTATGGCATATGAACCCATACTTCTATCTTCTTAATATGAGTTTTCCATAAACTCTACTGAATTGCGTTTATAAATCTACTAGGGAAAGAGGCACTGTCATCCCTTTTCTGAAGACAAGACTAGTAGATAATATTATCATATGGATGCTCAACATCAAGGATTTGTACATGTACTATTTTTTTTTAACATGTATTGATTATTAAATTTATTTTTTCAATCATCAGTTAAACCCTTAGTTGTTATTAAAAAAAACATTCTAACCTTTTTCTGCTGTGTTTAAACAAGGAATGTACATGTACACCAAAAAAAAATGTATTTGACAGTTATCAACAGCACTGCCATGAAACTAAACAGTTTGTTTTTTCACCAGTGTACACTAGTGCCATAAATATTTTACAAATACCTTAAAAATACTACCAAACAATTCTTTTCTAATAATTGAAAACTACAAATGTATGGGAAATTCTGAAGAATATAAACAAAACTGATGTCATTCTTGTTTTGTATTTTTTTATTCCAAGACCTGCAGTAATTTAATCTGGGAACAGTATGTCAATATATATTTATCCTGGTTTAATGGAAAGTGTAAAAATTTCTAAACTCATTATATACATGTATACAACCGCAAAAAAAATAAAAAAGTTGTCCTATATTGACATCGCCGGTGTCAGCATCCGAAGACTGATGGTTTCTGGATAATAACTTAAGTATTAGAAAAGAGAAATCAAGAAAATTTTAACACAATGTTTATAACCACAAAAGGAAGGTTGGGCCAAATAAGCATTTTTATACGACTGCAAAAATTTCAATTTTTCGTCGTATATTGCTATCACGTTGGCATCGTCGTCGTCATCCGAATACTTTTCGCACTCTAACTTTAGTAAAAGTGAATAGAAATCAATGAAATTTAAACACAAGGTTTATAACCACAATAGGAAGGTTGGGATTGATTTTGGGAGTTTTGGTCCCAACAGTTTAGGAATTAGGGGCCAAAAAGGGGCCCAAATAAGCATTATTCTTGGTTTTCGCACCATAACTTTAGTATAGGTAAATAGAAATCTATGAAATTTAAACACAAGGTTTATGACCATAAAAGGAAGGTTGGGTTTGATTTTGGGAGGTTTGGTCCCAACAGTTTAGGAATAAGGGGCCCAAAGGGTCCAAAATTGAACTTTGTTTGATTTCATCAAAAATTGAATTATCGGGGTTCTTTGATATGCCGAATCTAACTGTGTATGTAGATTCTTAATTTTTGGTCCCGTTTTCAAAGTGGTCTACATTTAGGTCCACGGGGTCCAAAATTAAACTTAGATTGATTTTAACAAAAATTGAATCCTTGGGGTTCTTTGATATGCTGAATCTAAAAATGTACTTAAATTTTTGATTATTGGCCCAGTTTTCAAGTTGGTCCAAATCGGGGTCCAAAATTAGACTTTGTTTGATTTCATAAAAAATTGAATAATTGGGGTTCTTTGATATGCCAAATCTAACTGTGTATGTAGATTCTTAATTTTTGGTCCTGTTTTCAAATTGGTGTACATTAAAGTCCAAAGGGTCCAAAATTAAACTAAGTTTGATTTTAACAAAAATTAAATTCTTGGGCTTTTTTGATATGCTGAATCTAAACATATACTTAGATTTTTGATGATGGGCCCAGTTTTCAAGTTGGTTCAAATCAGGATCCAAAATTATTATATTAAGTATTCAGCAATAGCAAGAAATCTTCAATTGCACAATACTAATTGCACAGTATTGTGCAATAGCAAGCAATTTTCAATTGCACAGTATTGCGCAATAGGAAGAAATCTTCAATTGCACAGTATTGTGCAATAGCAAATATTTTCAATTGCACAGTATTGCGCAATAGCAAGAAATACATGTATCTAATTGCACAATATTGTGCAATAGCAAGAAATTATCAATTGGAGTTATCTTTCTTTGTCCAGAATAGTAGTTGAATCAACTTAAATCATTGTTTTATACAATATACAATGTATATTCACTTTTACTACCAACTGATAAATTAAAACAATCTTTACCATTCAGTGATAACAAGCACTTTATTTTACATTTTAATATTTTATGATGTATTTAAATGAGTAGTTATTGTTGCAAACTCCATTAGGAATTTGAATTGAGATCAGTTTTGGAAAAAGGGAAAGGGGGATGTGAAAAAAAAATGGGGGGGGTTAAATTTTTCTCATTTCAGATTTCATAAATAAAAAGAAAATTTCTTCAAACATTTTTTTGAGAGGATTAATATTCAACAGCATAGTGAATTGCTCAAAGGCAAAAAAAAATATTTTAAGTTCATTAGACCACATTCATTCTGTGTCAGAAACCTATGCTGTGTCAACTATTTAATCACAATCCAAATTTAGAACTGAATCCAGCTTAAATGTTGTGTCCATACTTGCCCCAACTGTTCAGGGTTCAACCTCTGCGGTCGTATATAGCTGCGCCCTGCGGAGCATCTGGTTGTAGTTTCCAGTCAATAACTTGTGTTTAAGTGTAAACATCTTTCTGAAATTAAATAACAAGTTTCCATACTACAAAGGGATGGTAATGAAGGGTTATGGCTCAAATCATTTAGCAATTAGGGGCAAAAAGGGGGGAAAACAAGGGGTTATTTAAAAGCAGTGTAAAGAAGGTAATCCAAAAATTTAAGAATACTGTTATATATATATATATATATATACAGTCAAACCTGAGTAAACTGAACCCTGAATAAACTGGTTTCCTGTACATTCCGGCTAAAAATTAAAGTCCCATTTTCTCCCTTTAAAGTCTTTGTTAAAATACCCTTTGTAAACTGGACCCTGTGTATTCTGAATTCCGGTCTTCTTATGCAGTCCCAATACTCTTAATTACATTAATTATTACCTGTCAAAACTGATTTGCCTAATTAATTTTAATGATCGATATGCAATCAAAACATATTTTTTTATGCAATATGGCTTTTCAGGATAATCAAAACTGTGAACTTACAATCGTATAGTAGTGAGCTGCAGTGGCGGATCCAGAAAATTTCATAAGTGGGGGCCCACTGACTGACCTAAGAGGGGGCCCGCTCCAGTCACGCTTTAGTGATTTCCTATATGAGCAATCAAATTTTTTCCCAAAATAGGGGGCCCGGGCCCCCTGCCCCCCCCCCCCCTAAATCCGCCTCTGAGCTGTAATATTTATAAAAACATTATAAACTTGTCAATTAAACAAAAAGACACATCAAATATATCTGGGATAGAACTTACGTTGTAACTTGGATAAACAAATTTAAATTACGGAGTAAGAAATTTACATCATGATTTCAAAATCCTGGTTCTCTGTTGTGGACCTCTATACCAATGACCCTGATAATGAAAAACACTGGAATGACAACAATCAATGGGTATTATACACTGTACTACAATGTTTCGATAGTGATGAAACTACCTCTGATAATATTCTGGCTTTTTAACGTTTCAAATTAACAATCATGGAAAAAAATCAACAACTCTCGTCTCACAATCCAATCAAAGCAAGTACTATAATGCAAATACAAACAATGAAAACCGAAGTGAGAGAATTTTAATTTATCAGAAATAATTTCCAATCACAGAGAACTTTTACATGCAAAATATCGGACGTCACAAGTCATTTACTTCCGGTCAAAACAGAAACCTGAATACACCGGCTCACTGTCCAAACCGGCCCTTTTCCAATGTCCTGTAGCCGGCGGTTTATACAGGTTTTACTGTATATATGTTTGATTACCTCCCTCACACTGCTTGAAAACTATGTATTAAGAAATGATGATTGTATTGAGATGATTAGCTGTAAGTTACTATTAATTAATATTAATTTTAACCATGACTGTATGTCATTTTATATGTTAATATTTTATGATGTATTTAAACCAGCAGTTATTGTTAAAAACTCCATTAGAAATTTGAATTGAAATTATTTTTGGAATAAGGGAAAGGGGGAGGTGAAAAACATTTTTTTTGGGGGGGGGGTCAATTTTTGTCATTTCAGTTTTCAGAAATATAAAAAAAAAGAAAATTTCTTCAAATTAGTTTTTTTGAGGGGATTTATGTTCAACAGCATAGTGTATTGCTCAAAAGCAAATAATTTTTTTAAGTTCATTAGACCACATTTATTCTGTGTCAGAAACCATGCTGTGTCAACTATTTAATCACAATCCAAATTCAGAGCTGTATCAAGCTTGAATGTTGTGTCCATACTTGCCCCAACTGTTTATGGTTTGACCTCTGTGGTCGTATAAAGCTGTGCCCTGCAGAGCATCTGGTTTTAGTTATATGAGCATTTTTCAATGAATAAGACAGGATCTGATTTGTGATTTTTATATAACTACTGGGATGATGCCTCTGACAGCTGGTTGAAGTTTTATTCCTTATGGATATCATCAGCCCATGCCAAGAGTAAAGCACTTTCTATCTTGACGTAAAATATCAATGATAAAGTTGATCATCATCTGTATATTTTTCTGTTTTATAATTTTTTTAATTGTTCAAAACACTGACCTTATTAATTGTCTGGCATAACAAATGATGAGTTTTTCATATGAGGAATTTTTCAAATGGATAATAAAAGAATTTTTTTCACTATTCAGCTAGATTAAAATTCCTCTGTCATACATTGTATGTTGTAAATACATGTACATGTATACTACATGTTTATAGGTTATTACATAATCATTAGCTATATATTTATAGATATATCAATGAAAAAATCTTGCTTATTGTCTGTAAAATTGAGACTTACATTTGTAACTAATACTTATATAATTAGGTTTAGAGTCCACTGTCAACTAAAATGCCTTGCAACTTACTGTACAAAATGTTTCAAAATTTAGGGCAATTTGTTTGTTAATACATGTATTGCCATCAATTTGATCTTTGTTCAAACATGGCCACTTTTGTTGAAAAATTGAACAGAGAGGTTACAATGGCTGTGAATGACGTGACAATGTATCTGCTAATTGACCCAAATATTTTAAGATTTTTATTAAGCTATCTACATTATTTTTCCAGAAATGTTTGATGATGTCAAACAAGCTTGTGACAAGCTTGTATCATACAATAGGAGCTCATTCATCAGACGTAAACTGTGTGGCATTCTCTAATGGGGATTTACTAGCCACAGCGTCAGCTGATAAAACGGCACGATTATGGAACACAGATGATTTCACAGAACATAAACATTCACCCTTGTGTGGACATCAGTATTATGTACATTGCTGCACATTTTCTCCCTTTGGAACCACCCTTGCTACATGTTCAACTGATGGCAAATTGATTTTATGGGATGTAAAGACTGGTCAAAAGAGTGCTGTGTTACATCATGAGAGTCAGAATAGTATAAGAGTCTGCCGGTTTTCTCCGAACTCAAATTACATTTTAACTGGGTCAGATGATGAATTATTATGTATGTGGGAAGTGTCAAGTAAAAAGTTAATCAGGTATGAAAAAAAAGATCATAAAAAATACCAGGGTTATAATTTTGTGTACCAGACACATGTGAAAATATCAAGATTTTAAATTTGATAAGGTTTTATACATGTACTTTACCATTAATAGATATAGGAAGATGTGGTGTGAGTGCCAATACTGTATCATAATTCACTGAGGCCTCCAAGTTACCATTTCAATGCCCAATGAAGTTACCAGGCTATTGGCAGGGTTCATCTGATCTTGACCTAATTTTCATGGTTCATTGGTCAGTGTAAAGATATACTACATGTACCAATGAACCATGAAAATTAGGTCAAGGTCAGATGATACATACCAAAGGATATGTACAACCTATGTGAAGACTTGTGAACTATCATTCCACACTCCAAATACATGTAGTTGAATAATTGCTTATGGTTACTTAGATACAGACTGAACTAGTAACTAGTTCAGTCTGTATCTAAGTAACCATGAGAAATTGAACTAGTAACTAGTTCAGTCTGTATCTAAATAACCATGAGAAATTGAACTAGTAACTACATTGTAGTTTAATTTGTATCTAAGTACCATAAGCAATTATTTAACTATTTGGAGTGTGGAATGATAGTTCACCACATAGGTTGTACATATCCTTTTGGTATGTATCATCTGACCTTGTTTTTAGGTTCAGGGGTCAATGTAAAGATATCCTGATTCCTGATTCAGTCTGTTTCTTAGAGATACAATAAGCAATACTGGTAGTTCAACTATATTTTGAGAATGGAATGATATTAAAGGTTTACATGTCTGTCTGTCATGTATGATCTTACCTTGACCTTGTTTTAATTGTCCTTTGGCCTGGTCAATGTTAATTTTATATGGTTAGATCTGTTTTTTGGATATGAAAAGCAATTAATATTGGTCAACTATATTTAGTGTATGAAATGATTGTAAGGTGTAAGTTTTTGTGATTTTTGTAGCAAAACCTTTATTGCTAAGACTAATAACTTAAATCAGTCATGGTTAGTGAAGCAGGCAAGACATTTCAATGTGTGCAAGCTTGATTTGTTTAAGAGACTATAAAAACACAAAATATTGCCTTCAATCTTGTACTGGTATGAACCTGTTCCTTTTAATGATTTTATGAATATTTTTTTTCATATAGAACCTTCGCTGGACATGAAGCATCAGTTGTTGGATGTGATTTTTCACCAGACAGTAACTTCATAATATCAGGCAGCTGCAATGGTGACCTCCAGGTCTGGGATGCTAAATATGGTCATGGGAAATGTCTGAAATATATTGATGAAGGTCATGACCTAGGAGTTAGCTGCTGTCAGTTTTCTCCTACTTATGGGTCTGCAAAATGTAAGCATAGAAACATCAGATATATAACTTTTTGTAAGTCTCATGATACAAAGCATCATTTGGAAGTTTGAGTTATATCCTTAAGTAATTTTTTTCTAGATATTCACCGTATTGTTTCAATGAATAATAATGAAATTAATTAGAAGAAACTTTGTATGAATAATCCTATTTGTGCATGATATTTTTATTTGTGACATATATGTTTGTCTATTAACCCACATACATGAAGCCACCATGCCTGTAAATAGAACATTTCTAGTGTTAGATACATGTACATGATGTTTTTATTAGTTATTATTTTCTTTGAACTTTATCTGTACTTGGTGTCTTACTGTAAGAGATTTTGCTGATTTTTGTCGAGCCTGCAACTTTTGTTGCAGAAAGCTCGACATAGGGATAGTGATCCGGCGGCGGCTACGGCGGCGGCGTTAGATCACTTCTTAAAAGCTTTATATTTTAGAAGGTGGAAGACCTTGATGATTCATACTTTGTATATAGAGTCTTCATGTTACGAAGTTTCCGTCAGTCACATGTCCAATGTCCTTGACTGACCTCATTTTCATGGTTCAGTGACCACTTGAAAAAAAAAAAGTTCAAATTTTTTGTAATGTTGAATTCTCTCTTATTATAAGTAATAGGATAACTATATTTAATATGTGGGTACCTTGCAAGGTCCTCGTGTCTGTCAGACAGTTTTCACTTGACCTCGACCTCATTTCATGGATCAGTGAATAAGATTAAGTTTTGGTGGTCAAGTCCATATCTCAGATACTATAAGCAATAGGGCTAGTATATTCGGTGTATGGAAGGACTGTAAGGTGTACATGTCCAACTGGCAGGTGTCATCTGACCTTGACCTCATTTTCATGGTTCAGTGGTTATAGTTAAATTTTTGTGTTTTGGTCTGTTTTTCTCATACCATATGCAATAGGTCTACTATATTTGTTGTATGGAATGATTGTTAAATGTACATGTCTAGCGAGCAGATGTCATGTGACCTTGACCTCATTTTTATGGTTCAATGGTCAAAGTTAAGTTTTTGAGTTTTGGTCTTTTTATCTAATGCTATATGCCATAGGTCAACTATATTTGGTGTATGGAAATATTTTATGATCTTTATGTCAGTCGAGCAGGTTTTATTTAACCGTGACCTCATTTTCACGGTTCATTGCACAGTGTTAAGTTTTTGTGTTTTGGTCTATTTTTCTTAAACTATTTAAGTAATGTGTCAACTATATATGTTGTATAGAAGCATTGTTAGCTGTAGCTGTCTGCCTGGCATGGTTCATCTGACCTGGACCTCTTTTTCAAGGTTCATTGGTCTTTGTTTAGTTATCTTGGTTAATGTTAAGTTTATGTGACAGTTGTAATAAAGCTTAGCTTTATACTTAGGACTATCAACATAATATCAATGATTAGTATAGAAGGCGAGACATTTCAGCGTGTGCACTCTTGTTAGTTTTGTATCAATCTGATTAGTTAAGCCTGTTTGTTTATGTTAAATAATTCCACCACTGTTCTAGTTAAGGAGCAGTTTGGGCACTCACAAACATGTTTAACCCTGCCACATTCTGTACTTTTAGTTCTGCTCACCATTTTGAGTTTTGAACTAGTGAAGACTTTAAAAATTAACAGAATTGAAATTAAGCTCTCTTTATTATATTGAAACTGTACATGTGTGTCAAATTAATACAAAAAAACAACTCTGTGCTCTTATTTCAGCAGTTTCATCAGACAGTGGAACAGTTACATTTATGTTTGCCAGTGGAGGGCAAGATGATTTCATCAAGTTGTGGAATTTCCAGGCTGTTCTGGGTTCTGCCTGTAAGATTACATTCAAGGACTGCTTTCTTTCTGTCATCATTTAAATGTATGACCCCACTTGTGATGTCAATTACAATTATAAAATCTAAAATTTCAAAATCTAGCATGCCCAGAGAGTAAATTCAATCTACAGAAATCTAGGCATACTAGTACTCCATTCTAATATTGCATAATTTTACTAGCTGTTCAGGAAAATTATTTAAATTTTAAACTAGATATTGAAGTATGAGCTAAATACTTACTGTTGTGGTAAAACACTGATCAAAGAATTATAAATCATTAGTACAAATAAAACTTATGACTTCTGAACCATTTGTAATTTCTGATTTATATATATTTATGATTTAGTCCTTTACCAGGGTTTCTGCTGGTGATTGTAATTTTGGCATTTTGGAAAAGAAAAAAAAATTGTGGCCCTTTACAAAACTGAATATGGTAAATAGATCTTTCCCTTAAACGCAAACTGTAAAATATGTCTGGAATCCTGACATGCTTACCCTATGAAGAAAGTCTCTTTCTAAGTTACACATATAATGGTAGATGATAGATTTATTAATATTTTACATGTATACAAAATTTTGTATTCATTTGCACACATTTTTTATTCCAGCTGTTTCAGTTAACCTCAAATTAACCTTGAAAGGTCATTCAGGACCAGTAACATGTTGTTCTTATTCACATGATGGAAGTCTTTTGGCCTCAGGGTAAGTTCAGTTTTGTAAAGACAGACTTAGTGTTACTTTTCTGATGTCTTGTACAAGGCTAAATATGTTAACTTAATAGGTAACCAGTCCATATCAGAGTATATACTTTTAACAAATCATTTATATATTATAGTAAATGTATACAGTTGCATTTTAAACATTGATGATATATTATTCATTGAAAGTTCAAAAGATGGAACTCATACAGAATGTTGAAAAACGAATTTTTCTCATTTAATGTTCCATATTTTTAAATGCTCAGTAGATCCAATTTTACTTAAATTAATACATTTTTGGGATAAGATTGCTTTCAAGCAATCTGTAGACTTATACCAGTGACTCAGGGCCATGCCCTCACGTCAACCGTTTTATTCTAAACATTAAGGAACATCTCAGATTCTTATGATTGTCTTGCTTTAAAAGGTAAAAACAAACAAAAGGATTGAACTTAAACAACTTTCCTATAATAATCTTCTCATAATCTTCATGTTAGATATTTCCCTTGACTTATATGCGGAAAATCAGAATTAAGCAGTATTTATATTAAGTGTTTTTATAAATTTAGAAACACATCAGAGGGAATTCCCCAGTTTTGATAAAATGCGAGAGTTCCGAGTCTGAATTCCGATAAATCTATTTCTGTCATACAAGAACTGAAGTGGAGTTTTTCTTATATGTCACCGTTATGAAACTGATATTTGATATTGTTCTCTCAGAGTCTCTCAAGTCTAGGGTTTGTTAATGTTATTATGCATGTGCATATAGTTTTCTTGACTTCAAGGGGTATCAGTTTAATGGTTGCTCTGGATTCCCCACTCCATTGATTAATTTGAAACTCATGGGATCCTTTCTATGTCTGTATGCTATTGAGGGTTATTGTTGTTGCATAATTTTAAATCATTAGCATCATTTAAATTAAAATAAATGTAGTCCACATCGTAAAGGTGTAACTACAACACCCCTTCAGCCGAAATGGACTGTTCCATAATATTGTTTCGAGTTGTCACCCTTCCGTAAGTAACTTACATCTAAATCAAAATACAATACGGGTACGGATACGACACGTCGAGAATTAACTCGTTAGATGTCGATAAACGTCGTATTATATTAAAAACGATCGCAATTCAAACAGAGGAGTGTGTACGGATAGGAGTCATGCCCACTGAACCAAAGGAAATTAAATATTTAAAGAGTTATAATATGGGGTTCCTCCTAGAATTAACGTAGGAGAAATGAGGTGATAAGCTACGAAGTTAAATACCTTCTCTCACTCGCAGTGACTTCTGTGGAAAGTAAACTTGGAATAAACACAATAAGTACATTGTTCATTCACTTGTATCAGGAATTGGCTATTTTTATACGACCACAAAAAAAATTTGCGGTCGTATATTAGTATGACATTGGTGTCGTTGTCCGAAGACACATTGGTTTTCGCACTATAACTTTAGTTTAAGTAAATAGAAATCTATGAAATTTAAACACAAAGGGTCCAAAATTAAACTTTGTTAGATTTTATCAAAAATTGAATAATTGGGGTTCTTTGATATTCTGAATCTAACTGTGTATGTAGATTCTTAATTTTTGGTCCCGTTTTCAAATTGGTCTACATTAAGGTCCAAAGGGTCCAAAATCAAACTAAGTTTTTAACATTAATTGAATTCTTGAGGTTCTTTGATATGCTGAATCTAAACATGTACTTAGATTTTTGATTATGGGCCAAGTTTTCAAGTTGGTCCAAATCGGGGTCTAAAATTAAACTTTGTTTGATTTAAACAAAAATTGAATTCTTGGGGTTCTTTGATATATGCTGAATCTAACCATGTATTTAGATTTTTGATATTTGGACCCTGTTATCAAATTGGTCCACATTGAGGTCTAAAGGGTCCAAAATTGAACTTTATTTGATTTCATAAAAAATGGAATTCTCTGGGTTCTTTGATATGCTGAATCTAACCATGTATTTAGATTTTGGATATTGGACCATAATAGGTAAATGGCCAATTTAAAATTTTTAAGTTTAAGTTCTTAGACCATATTCATTCTGTATTACAAACCTATGTTGTGTCAACTATTTAATCACAATTCAAATTCAGAGCTGTATCAAGCTTGAATGTTGTGTCCATACTTGCCCCAACTGTTCAGGGTTCAAACTCTGCGGTCTTATAAAGCTGTGCCTTTGCAGAGCATCTGGTTAGGTTGAGTAACTATTCAGATAACGTAAATTACATTTTACATGTGCAGTTGAATTAGTTTGAAAAATAATACTATCCAGCTATACATGTCTTCTATGTGGTTAATCTGCAGTAGGAAATTCCATTACGCAGATATACTGTGTGCGTGTGTCAACCAGTACACGCCAAGTTAAAAATAATGAAAACAATGGCAATCATATCCCTCAGAGCAATCTGCTCTATGATTATTTTATTATTACTGGTAATGTGATCGTGGGTCTGTAATAAAGAAACTATTTATTGACCTCCATTTCAATTGAATAATGTCCACGAAGAATTGTTTGACCTTCAACAATGAGCAAAGTCCATACTGCATAGTCAGCTATGAAAGGCCCTGAATCACAAATGTATAGGTATTAATAAATAAATTTATAATGCACATGGTTATACAACAAAATTGTATAAATTGGATTGTGCACTAAAAGCAATGGATCCTAAAAAGAAATCAGTTTTCACTTACAAATCATAGCAGAATAAAAAAAGAAAAAGGACACTACTAAGACAGTAAAGTCAGTTTGAAAATATGGTAGAACATATGTCCAACATATTATGACTATTTTATAAAATTTTCCTTTAATCTTACTGGCTGATAATTTAAAGTAGAGTGATATGAAAAATTATCGCTAGAAACTAAGGATGCTCCTGCCCATTGTCAATGAAATTAACAATGTCATCATAGGTAAAATAGCAATTAACAATGTCATCATAGGTAAAATAGCAATTAACAATGTCATCATAGGTAAAATAGCAATTAACAGATTATCATCGACATCTCAACTCAATTGCTTTTCTTACTTTCGCTGTACCGTCTCAAGTGAGAGAATCAATCTCGTTCAGATGATCAACGATAATCTATAAATAAAGGTTTTTTTTTCTAAAAAGATATTGTTATATTATTAAAAATTCCAATTTTTTTTTATTTCAGATCAATAGACAAGACTGTGATACTATGGGATGCAGTAAGTAAGGCTTGATACATGCTTATAATATAAAAGTCAAATGCAAACAAAAAATGGTAATCAGCTGCTTGCATTTCTACAATGTAGTACAAATGTATTTTGATTTGTATATTTTTTATTTTATTTTTATTTTTTTAACTACATTATAATATCACATGGAAATACTTGACAATAAATTAACAATGTGTAAAGATAAAAAAAGAAGATGTGGTATTATTGCCAATGATACAACTCTCCACAAGAGAGCAAAAATTAACAGCTATAGGTCACCATACGGCCTTCTACAATGAGAAAAGCCCAAACCCCATAGTAAGCTATAAAAGGCCCGTAAAGGTCTGTTTTTTATTGTATTATGATTTGTTTGTGAGGTCCTCAGGGAAGATTATTTTGTTGTAACTAAATGTTTTTACCCTCTTTAAATAAAGAATTTATTATTATCAATAAATAATTATGCATCATATATTAGTATTCGTGTAGTTATGCATGCATGCAAGTAGACATACAAATGCATTTAATTATTGTAAAAACTGACAATGTAATGGAAAAAAAGAAAAGCAGCCGTATACAAAACACAAGGTAGCAAACCAAAGACAAAATAAACACAAACCTGACACCAAAAGCTGGGGTGATCTCATGTCTCCAGAAGATCCTGCTCCACATATGTGGGAACTGTCTGTAGGAAAAGTTAAAATTTGACCTGCATATCTTGTTATAACAATTGGACTTGTTTGCAAGAAAATTGTGTTGATAAAAATATTAGATCTTGAATTCTGCATGTCATTGTAATGTTCAGTCATGATAGTATCTATTTTCTTTTACAGATACATGGAAATTCATTACATGTAATAGAAGGGCATGTGAGATACGTAACAAGTTGTTCTTTTTCATATGATGGACTGTTTCTAGTATCAGGTTCCAATGACAGAACTGCTGTAATATGGAAAATCACCAATGAAGATGAATTATTCAGTATGTATTATGGATGGTATAAGATAATCATTGAGTAGAGTTTTCAGTTAAATAATTTGACATGATAAAGTTAAAATTACTTTGACCGTTTAAATATATTAAGCTTTTATAATGTAAAATGTACTGTGACCTCAAATATTTTTATCATTTCCCTCAGATTTGATCAGTCAAGCAGGGGAGATAATTCAGTATTATCGTTCTTTTTTTATCAACAACAATCCTTAAATCTAACAAACATTTTGAGTTACTGTGGATTCATTGTTATTGGTTGGGTACCAATTTCTGTGGGTTCAAGTGAACCATGTATTTATTTTTCTATGAGGTTGTATGCAATGTAAATTTGTATAACTATGCATATATTTATGGTACGATAACAATTAAACCTTACATAACTTTTAATTAGAAAATATAGAAAGAAATCAGTCACAATGTGACACTGAAGAGGTCAAACCAGTCAATAAATGGTCAGTGGAGGAAGTTTGTAAATGGTTGGAAGAGATTGGACTAGAACAATATAAACCTTCTTTTGAACAGAATGCTATTGATGGTACAGAGTTAGAAGTTATAACAGATAGTATGCTACAACAGATTGGATTAGGTATGTTACATGTTTTTTTTGCCCTGAAAATACTTTGCTAACAAATTTTACTCAAAAATAATTTGAAGACATGTACTACAACATTAGAGTGGTGCTAGTAATAGATACCAGGATTAGAATTGTTACCCATACATGTATTTCGTTTACAACTGCTGCTGCTTGAATCAAAAAAGTTTAAAAACCATAAAAATTTTTTAGAGAGCATATGGGACATATTTTCTGATAGATTTTGCCAAATACAGCAAGTGTGATCACTCAGAGTCTCTTTTGTAAGTGTCTCTTGAAACTACTGTGAATAAAAAATAAAATGGTAAAATGTTCATTACTTTGTAAAGATAGCAGGAAGAGTCTCATTCTCATAAAAGTTCACCAATGGAATGTGTTATTTATATGCAGTATTCCTGAAATTGCATTGAAAAATCTAATTTTTTTTTAGTGCCCACTGATCAACAATCTCAAATGTGACAGATCTTAGAAATACTAATGTATAACATGAGATTTGTAAAATTTTCAACTATGGTCTGAACTTACATCTTATAGGCAATACATCTGAGTTACCTATAATAAGTTGTAAATTTTACCAGGAAAATTTGACTGTTTCAATTAAATCTGCTATACTGAGTTACTGCCTTAGAAATGAAAGACTTCAGAACTAGTTTGAAGCTGGAATACCTTACACTATTAAGCTACAAATGTACATATGATCAGGTAAAATTATTTCATTCAAATTCACTTGCTTCTTTAAATGAGTGAAATTATAACTTTTATACCTGCACTAAATGAATGGTACCTTCGTCTTGTTGTAATTGGTAAAGTACTTTTCATAGAAGGCAATGAAAATGTGTGATTTTTCATAGGGTTTTCATCAAGAGCTATGTCAAGAACACTTATCAACATATCTTTGGTAAAAGGTCTTCATATACTGGTAAACAATCTAGCTCAAATTTTAAATTTTCAGTTTTAGAACAGAATTTGTTTCAGTTTATATGGCTTTTTTGGTTGCCTAGCTTTTCTCATCACTTGTCGTCCGTCTTCTTTCGTCTGTCGTTGTTAACTTTTATAAAAATCTTCTCCTCTGAAACTACTGGGCCAAATTTAACCAAACTTGGCCACAATCATCATTGCAGTATCTAGTTTAAAAAATGTGTCCGGTGACCTGGCCAACCAACCAAGATGGCTGCCATGGCTAAAAATATAACATAGGGGTAAAATGTAGATTATGGCTTATATCTCTGAAACCAAAGCATTTAGAGCAAATCTGTCGAGGAAAAATGTTTATTAGGTCAAAGATCTATCTGTTTTGAAATCTTCAGATGAATCTGACAACCCATTGTTAGGTTGCTGCCCCTAAATTTATAATTTTAAGGAAATTTTGCTGTTTTTGGTTATTATCTTGAATATTATTATAGATAGAGATAAACTGTTAACATCAATTTGGCCTGTATAAATAAGTCAACATGACCAAAATGGTCAGTTAACCCCTTAATGAGTTATTGCCCTTTATAGTCAATTTTTAACAATTTTTCGTAAATTTTTACAAAAATCTTCTCTTCTGAAACTACTAAGACAAATTTAACCAAACTTGGCCACAATCATCATTTGTGTATCTTGATTGAAAATTGTGTCAGATGACCCCAACTGTGAACCAAGATTGCCAACATGGCTAAAATAGTACATAGGGTAAAATGCAGTTTTTGGCTCATATCTCTGAAACCAAAGCATTTAGAGCAAATCTGACAGGATAAAATTGTTTTAAAGGTCACCATCTATCTGCCCTTTAAGACCATTAAGGCAACTTGTTGTTTGGTTGCTGCCCCTGAATTGGTAATTTAAAGAAAATTTTGCAACTTTTGGTTATTATCTTGAATATTAGTAAAGTAAGATCTACAAACACATCACCATCATCAAAACACAATTTTGTCATGAATCCATCTGTGTCCTATGTTTAAATATGCAGATATACCAAGGTGAGCGACACAGGCTCTTTAGAGCCTCTAGTTTATAGCTGCAATCAATTTATCAAATGATTATTATATATTTGTGTGAAATTATCAATACTTTTCTTGTCTTTCAGAGGCAATGGGGCATAGAAATAAAATTTTACGTGCCAGAAAAAATTTGCAACAAGGCAGACAAGTGAAATTTGTGAAAGATACTAATATGATGGGTAAGTGGAATAGTAAATGTTTTAATATGTTCTTGAAATGTATATATTGTTCATAATATTTTTCTAAGTTGAATATAATTGAATGCATATACAAACATCAACACAATATAAAAACATTTGCACTGCAGAATTTGTTTTGTAATGGGTTACTAGAAAGAAGCTTCTACTAGCTTTTGGCATACTAAATTTATAATCCTGGTACCTTTGATAACTATTTTACAAGATTTATAAATATTTTTTTTCAAATTTGATGAGTGTTCCAACCTTTCCCATTTGTTGTTCATAATTATTTACAAATAGAAAAACAAATTGGAATTTATAAGGAATGTGGGTTTTTATCCCACAATTAAGTTGATAATACTAATATGAATGATTATGTAGTTCAGAGTTTCATTTTCCAACAGATATATTATTCATAATATTTGTATTTGATAGATGTTGGTGTACCTGATGAGTTTTTGTGTCCCATTACCAGGGAGGTTATGAAAGACCCTGTTATAGCTGAAGGTTTGTACCTAGCTTTGTTATTCCTTCACATAAGATAAGTATAACCACCAGTCCATTTACAACTTAACCACTGCAATATATTTGGTAAACATACTATTGTTCACATTTTATTTAAATCTTTAATATGGATTTTATAGATGTAAAATTAAAGCATTTCATGTTATTTTTTACTTTACCCTATTCCCTTATAGTCATAGGAAAGAGTGACTGGCAAAAAATAATTTTTATCCAATTATTAAACCAATGCATGTATATATTATAAACTTAGTATTCTTTACAAGATTTTATCATTTCTTATGCAAAAATATCATTTGATCATCAATTCTTTTTGTCTCTTTCTGTTATGATTTAACAAATATGGCAGTTCATTAATTGCTGTGTTTTAAAGCTGTAGTTTACTGATTGTCACTTTATAGTAAACAATCAACAAAGAAGTATGGACATTGAATATGTGTATAAAATTAAAAAGTATATATAAAAAAATTAATGAAAAACAAAAATGTAACACATAAACAAATGACAACCACTGAATTACAGGCTCCTGAAATTGTTAATTTTCAAATAAAATGTTATAATATAGGGTTGTATAACAATGAAAATTGATTGTATTTACTTTTTAACAAAACTTCCTTAAGCCATTAAGTATGATATTCTAAGTAATTTAATCAATAAAAATATTCTGCTGATATAAGATATTTTGATGAAAATTGGACAGTTAATCAGTAAATTAGAGTTGTCTCCCTTTGCCCATTTTTTTCGTGTACATTATTTATTTTTTAAATAAGAGTCTATTTATGGACGCATTGTTTTTATTGAATTTCAGGAGGGAACATTCTTAAAATGGAATCAAATTTAGAAACCAGTATTGTTTAGCCAATTCATCCTTTTCTGATTATTTATGATATAACATGTCATATGTATTCTGGTTATTTGATGATTCCCTAATTCATGTTCCTGTTTAATTAATTTATACCCCACATTTTATACATCCTTAGTTTTCATGTTTTTACTTTTACATAGTGTCACCGTGTGTTATCAAATTTACATTGTAGCTTCTAGTTAAGTGATATTAAGTAAATAAAGAAGCTCATGTACTTGTTTAATTTCAGATGGTTATACATATGAAAGATCTGCTATCGCAGGATGGATGGAGAAGGGGAAAACTACAAGTCCAATGACAAATGGAACTCTTAATACAAAACAACTTACACCAAATAGAAGTCTTAAAATGTTAATACAACGATATCTGCAGGGTCAATGAATCTGTACTTTTTAGTTCATGTAAACGGTCAAGTTGGATTTAGTTCTGTAATTTCCCTGATTCTGTTAGTTTTCTTGACATGATGTCAAATGAATAGAACATCTAGATGAACAGTAGGACTGCATCTAAAAGTTTTGCTGTTTTGAGAATCTGCAATCTGAATTGATTTGTTATATCTTGTATTGTTTTAATGTTTTACATGAAAGGTGTCCTCTTACATGATATGCATTGTAGTTGTTTAACATGTCATTACATTCCCTTCTTCCTCATTCCCATTTGAGTGTCTTTTTTATGCAACTGCAATATGTAAAGGATAGTACTATATACTAAATTTTGGAAAAGAAGACTTGCCAAAAAAAGCAGAAATTTTATTACAATGTGCTAAGGACAACATTTTTTGTTTTGCTTGCATGAAAAATCTGATTCAGTAGATATAAGAATATGTGTTATGAGTGCCAATGAGACAACTCTACATCCAAGTCACAATTTGTAAAAGAAAACCATTATAGATCAAAGTAGACTGTTCTGTAAAGGGCCCATAAAAGGCTAATGTAAAACCATTCAAACAGGAAAACCAATGGTCTAATCTATATAAAAAATGATTAAGGGGAAACACAATATCAACAAACAACAACTACTGAACATCAGTATTCTGACTTAGGACAGATGCAAACAAATGCAGTGGGTTTAAACGTTTAAATAGGTACCAACCTTCACCCTTACCAGAAACAATAATGTCTAAAAGTTTCCCTGAAAAAAGGGAACTATGGTATATATGTAAATAAAGTTGATACTGATAATTATAAGCAAAGATTTTCAGTTTATATAATATCCCAGAGGGTTTGAAATTAATCACGAATGGTATGGCTTATTTCACGTAACTTAATACTTGTGTACATGCATTGCTGAAATAAATTTTTCTTTGATACATAAAAAGATAACTATCCCTGATTTCATCCTCCATACAAAATTAGAATAAAAGCTGCCAGAATCACTTTAATAGTTTGAAAAGATTTATTATTTCTGAATTTTGCATTAGAAAAATATGGACTTCATTATTTCTGCATTTGGAGCAATTGTTCAACAATGAGATTACAATATTTACATTTTTGCAAAATCTTAATCAGTATGTGAAATGGTAGTCTCATGTCAACATATTATGTTCTTTTTTATACCAGTTCAATAGACAACGATATCTTCTATAAAGTTACATTACTGTCTGTACATCTCAGTTTGTCGACCAGTTTCAGACCCTGCCTACTAGATTTTGGTCCGGCAACTGAATTAATAAGCAATGTTGCTGTCCATCAGATTTTCATTTTTTATACGACCGCAAAATTTGAAAAATTTTTCGTCGTATATTGCTATCACGTTGGCGTCTGCGTCGTCGCCGTCGTCGTCGTCGTCGTCGTCCTGCGTCCGAATACTTTTAGTTTTCGCACTCTAACTTTAGTAAAAGTGAATGGAAATCTATGAAATTTTAACACAAGGTTTATGACCACAAAAGGAAGGTTGGTATTGATTTTGGGAGTTTTGGTTCCAACATTTTAGGAATTAGGGGCCAAAAAGGGCCCAAATAAGCATTTTCTTGGTTTTCGCACTATAACTTTAGTTTAAGTTAATAGAAATCTATGAAATTTTGACACAAGGTTTATGACCACAAAAGAACGGTTGGGATTGATTTTGGGAGTTTTGGTTTCAACAGTTTAGGAATTAGGGGCCAAAAAAGGGCCCAAATAAGCATTATTCTTGGTTTTCGCACAATAACTTTAGTTTAAGTAAATAGAAATCAATGAAATTTAAACACAATGTTAATGACTACAAAAGGAAGGTTGGTATTGATTTTGGGAGTTTAGGTCCCAACAGTTTAGGAATTAGGGGCCAAAAAGGGACCCAAATAAGCATTTTTCTTGGTTTTCGCACCATAACGTTAGTATAAGTAAATAGAAATCTATGAAATTTAAACACAAAGTTTATGACCATAAAAGGAAGGTTGGTATTGATTTTGGGAGTTTTGGTCCCAACAGAATAAGGGGCCCAAAGGGTCCAAAATTAAACTTTGTTTGATTTCATCAAAATTGAATAATTGGGGTTCTTTGATATGTCGAATCTAACTGTCATGACTGTTTATGTAGATTCTTAACCTTTGGGCCCCTTTTCAAATTGGTCTACATTAAGGTCCAAAGGGTCCAAAATTAAACTTAGTTTGATTTTGACAAAAAATGAATCAGTTAGGTTCTTTGAAATGCTGAATCTAAAAATGTACTTAGATTCTTGATTATTGGCCCAGTTTTCAAGTTGGTCCAAATCGGGGTCCAAAATTAAACTTTGTTTGATTTCATCAAAAATTGAATAAATGGGGTTCTTTGATATACCAAATCTAACTGTGTATGTAGATTCTTCAATTTTGGTCCTGTTTTCAAATTGGTCTACACTAAAGTCCAAAGGGTCCAAAATTAAACTTAGTCTGATTTTAACAAAAATTGAAATCTTGGGGTTCTTTGATATGCTGAATCCAAAAATGTACTTAGATTTTTTATTATGGGCCCAGTTTTCAAGTTGGTCCAAATCAGGATTCAAAATTATAATATTAAGTATTGTGCAATAGCAAGTCTTTTCAATTGCACAGTATTGCGCAATGGCAAGAAATATCTAATTGCACAATATTGTGAAATAGCTAATTTTTTTTTAATTAGAGTTATCTTTCTTTGTCCAGAATACTAAGCAAGAAATATCTAATTGCAAAATATTGTGCAATAGCAAGATTTTTTTTTAATTGGAGTTATCTTTCTTTGTCCAGAATCAACTTAAATCTTTGTTATATACAATATACAATGTATATTCACTTTTTACTACCAACTGATAAATTAAAATAATCTTTACCATTCAGTGATAACAATCAGTTTTTTTACATCTTAATATTTTATGATGTATTTAAATGAGTAGTTATTGTTGCAAACTCCATTAGAAATTTTAATTGAGATTAGTTTTGGAATAAGGGAAAGGGGAATGTGATTAAAAAAATTGGGTTCAATTTTTCTCATTTGAAATTTCATAAATAAAAAAGAAAATTTCTTCAAACATTTTTTTGAGAGGATTAATATTCAACAACATAGTGAATTGCTCTAAGAGAAAACAAAAAATTTAAGTTCATTAGAACACATTCATTCTGTGTCAGAAACCTATGCTGTGTCAACTATTTAATCACAATCCAAATTTAGAGCTGAATCCAGCTTGAATGTTGTGTCCATACTTGCCCCAACTGTTCAGGGTTCAACCTCTGCGGTCGTATAAAGCTACGCCCTGCGGAGCATCTGGTTTTAGTTTTATGTAAACAGGCCAGACATATCTCTCTGTCAACAATTCATTTTTATTATATTGTAATCGCCATAATCAGTATAAACTATGTTTGTGTTAAGTTTTATCTTCCTTCTCTTTCATGCATAATCAAACATAATGAGTTTTGTAATTCTATGCATATTTTCTAAGCATTGGATTCTTCCTTTTAGATAACCACTGTTCTACAGGGCTTTCATTTATAGAATATATTGTACTTCATAAAAATATATGCTGTGTTTCAATGGACAATTCAGAGTAAATTGTGCTTTTATGATAAAGCAACATTTCAGTGCTTTTTGTTGGGATCATTTGTGGAATGTAATCCTTAAAATTTTGGGTTTTTACCGATTAGTATTTAATATACTCCTTTACTAAAAGTGTTGATTTTTCAAAGGCTAGCTGTGATATATACTTTACAAACTTCACCTCACTGAAAGTAAAAATAAAGCAAAATACCCCCAAAAGCCAAATTTCAAACTTAATATGTCCACAATAACTCCACATAGGTAGTGTTCTAACATTTTCTTTTTTTAAAGTTTATTAAAAGAAAAAGTGTGATAAGTTGTTTAAGGGGGTTCGCGGGTCTAAATCATTTATATAGGATTTCTCTATATTTTTCTATAAATGAACTTTATCTTATAGTTAATAGAAAAATTAAATAAAAAAGTGGGGTCACGGTTCATTTTCGCTCACAATCTGCCTTCGAAAGAAGCATACATTTTTGTAAAGGTGTTTTTTTTCTGTTGAAGTAATAGGAGAAATAAAGTTAATATCGAAATAAAAAAGGAAATTTATTACAGAACTCGCTCAAATTTTACAATAATTTAGTTTAAGTACAGCTTATATGGAAATTATATTAAAAAATATAGGTCACCGATGAGTTAAAAAAGATATTTCAATTTTAAAGCCAAAAAATGGCATTTTTCCACCAAAGGAAGATAATTTGGAACTTTTTCAATGATGTATACATTTCAAAAGTCATCTTAGGCCAACACGAATTGATTGTTTTGAATGATTTTTGTACCATATGATAAAAAAACAACTACAAAAGGTAATAAATAAAATTTGTAATGAAAAACAAATGTTTAATTTTTTTTTGAAATTTTTATACCCTCGAGCCTCCTTAAATGATTTATATTGTTGTAATTAATCAAAATATTAATTGAATAATTAACAGTTGTATATAGATATATTATAATGTTTTTATATCAATTGTTGAATGTTTGTGACAAATTAAAAGATAAGAAATATTTTTGACTCTGTAGTAGATTTCTGACATTATACAACATTCAAATATCTTCTAATAACATTAACAGTACCAATTTTCCTGCACCAGATGCGCATTTTGACAATACATTTCTCTGCAGAAGAGGTCCAAAAAGTATAGCCAAATCCGTGAAAGGAATCAGAGCTTTGCATGAGGGAGATACATTCTTTAATTTATAATAATTTCTAACATTTTGTAACAGCAAATAACACAAAAAATCCGTATTTTCATGCAAGCCCCAAAGTACTGGCTACTGGCCTGGTGATACCCTTGGGGACTAACGTTCCATCAGCAGAGGCATCGGCCCAGTGGTAGTAATAACATTAACTGTACCAATTTTCCTGCACCAGATGCGCATTTCGACAATACATGTCTCTTCAGTGATGCTCGTGGCCAAAATATTTGAAATCCAAAGCTTATATAAAAGATGAAGAGCTATAATCCAAAAGGTCGAAAAAGTATAGCCAAATCCGTGAAAGTAATCAGAGCTTTGCTTGAGGGAGATACATTCCTTAATTTATAATAATTTCTAACATTTTGTAACAGGAAATTTTAATAACACAAAAAATCCTTATTTTCATGCCAGTACTGAAGTACTGGCTACTGGGCTGGTGAATCCCTCGGGGACTAACAGTCCACCAGCAGAGGCATCGACCCAGTGGTAGTAATAACTTTAACGGTGCCAGTTTTCCTGCACCAGATGCGCATTTCGACAATACATTACTCTTCAGTGATGCTCGTGGCCAAAATATTTGAAATCCAAAGCTTATATAAAAAATGAAGAGCTATAATCCAAAAAGTCCAAAAAGTATAGCTAAATACGTGAAAGGAATCAGAGCTTTGCATGAGGGGGATCATCTTCGCTAGCAAAGGGTAACGATCCACTCCGTGAAGCGAGCGTGAAGAGAGCGGGAGTGGATCGTAACCCTTGGCTAGTGAAGATGGAGGGGGATACATTCCTTAACTTGTAATAATTTCTAACATTTTGTAACAGCAAATTTTAATAACACAAAAAATCCATATTTTCATGCCAGTACCGAAGTACTGGGCTGGTGATACTCTCGGGGACTAACAGTCCACCAGCAGAGGCATCGACCCAGTGGTAGTACATTTGTAATAACATTAACGGTACCCAATTTTCCTGCACCAGATGCGCATTTCGACAATACATGTCTCTTCAGTGATCCAAAGCTTATACAAAAGACGAAGAGCTATAGTCCAAAAGGTCCAAAAAGTATAGCTAAATCCGTGAAAGGAATCAGTGCTTTGCATGAGGGAGATACATTCCTTAATTTATAATAATTTCCTACATTTTGTAACAGCAAATTTTAATAACACAAAAAAAATCCGAATTTTCATACAAGCAACGAAGTTCTGGCTACTGGGCTGGTGATACTCTCGGGGACTAACAGTCCACCAGCAGAGGCATCGACCCAGTGGTAGTAATAACATTAACGATGCCAATTTTCCTGCACCAGATGCGCATTTCGACAATACATGTCTCTTCAGTGATGCTCGTGGCCAAAATATTTGAAATCCAAAGCTTATATAAAAGATGAAGAGCTATAATCCAAAAGGTCGAAAAAGTATAGCAAAATCCGTGAAAGGAATCAGTGCTTTGCATGAGGGAGATACATTCCTTAATTTATAATAATTTCTTACATTTTGTAACAGCAAATTTTAATAACACAAAAAAAATCAGAATTTTCATACAAGCAACGAAGTTCTGGCTACTGGGCTGGTGATACTCTCGGGGACTAACAGTCCACCAGCAGAGGCATCGACCCAGTGGTAGTAATAACTTTAACGGTGCCAATTTTGCTGCACCAGATGCGCATTTCGACAATACATGTCTCTTCAGTGATGCTTGTGGCCAAAATATTTAAAATCCAAAGCTTATATAAAAGACGAAGAGCTATAATCCAAAAGGTCCAAAAAGTATAGCTAAAACCGTGAAAGGAATCAGAGCTTTGCATGAGGGGGATCATCTTCGCTAGCAAAGGGTAACGATCCACTCCGTGAAGAGAGCGGGAGTGGATCGTAACCCTTGGCTAGCGAAGATGGAGGGGGATACATCCCTAACTTGTAATAATTTCTAACATTTTGTAACAGCAAATTTTAATAACACAAAAAATCCATATTTTCATGCCAGTACCGAAGTACTGGGCTGGTGATACTCTCGGGGACTAACAGTCCACCAGCAGAGCATCGACCCAGTGGTAGTACATTTGTAATAACATTAACGGTACCCAATTTTCCTGCACCAGATGCGCATTTCGACAATACATGTCTCTTCAGTGATCCAAAGCTTATACAAAAGATGAAGAGCTATAGTCCAAAAGGTCCAAAAAGTATAGCTAAATCCGTGAAAGGAATCAGTGCTTTGCATGAGGGAGATACATTCCTTAATTTATAATAATTTCTTACATTTTGTAACAGCAAATTTTAATAACACAAAAAAAATCCGAATTTTCATACAAGCAACGAAGTTCTGGCTACTGGGCTGGTGATACTCTCGGGGACTAACAGTCCACCAGCAGAGACATCGACCCAGTGGTAGTAATAACTTTAACGGTGCCAATTTTGCTGCACCAGATGCGCATTTCGACAATACATGTCTCTTCAGTGATGCTTGTGGCCAAAATATTTGAAATCCAAAGCTTATATAAAAGATGAAGAGCTATAATCCAAAAGGTCGAAAAAGTATAGCAAAATCCGTGAAAGGAATCAGAGCTTTGTATGAAGGGGATACATTCCTTAACTTATAATAATTTCTAACATTTTGTAACAGCAAATTTTAATAACACAAAAAAACATATTTTCATGCTAGTACCGAAGTACTGGCTCCTGGGCTGGTGATACCCTCGGGGACTAAAAGTCCACCAGCAGAGGCATCGACCAAGTGGTAGTAATAACTTTAACGGTGACAATTTTCCTGCACCAGATGCGCATTTCGACTATACATGTCTCTTCAGTGATGCTCGTGGCCAAAATATTTGAAATCCAAAGCTTATATAAAAGATGAAGAGCTATAATCAAAATGTCGAAAAAGTATAGCTAAATCCATGAAAGGAATCAGTGCTTTGCATGAGGGAGATACATTCCTTAATTTATAATAATTTCTTACATTTTGTAACAGAAAATTTTAATAACACAAAAAAATCCGTATTTTCATACAAACAACGAAGTTCTGGATACTGGGCTGGTGATACCCTCGGGGACTAACAGTCCACCAGCAGAGGCATCTACCCAGTGGTAGTAATAACATTAACGGTACCAATTTTCCTGCACCAGATGCTCATTTCGACAATACATGTCTCTTCAGTGATGCTCGTGGCCAAAATATTTGAAATCCAAAGCTTATATAAAAGATGAAGAGCTATAATCCAAAAGGTCGAAAAAGTATAGCAAAATCCGTGAAAGGAATCAGAGCTTTGCATGAAGGAGATACATTCCTTAACTTATAATAATTTCTAACATTTTGTAACAGCAAATTTTAATAACACAAAAAACCATATTTTCATGCTTGTACCGAAGTACTGGCTACTGGGCTGGTGATACCCTCGGGGACTAACAGTCCACCAGCAGAGGCATCGACCAAGTGGTAGTAATAACTTTAACGGTGCCAATTTTCCTGCACCAGATGCGCATTTCGACAATACATGTCCCTTCAGTGATGCTCGTGGCCAAAATATTTGAAATCCAAAGCTTATATAAAAGATGAAGAGCTATAATCAAAAGGTCGAAAAAGTATAGCTAAATCCGTGAAAGGAATCAGTGCTTTGCATGAGGGAGATACATTCCTTAATTTATAATAATTTCCTACATTTTGTAACAGCAAATTTTAATAACACAAAAAAATCCGTATTTTCATACAAACAACGAAGTTCTGGATACTGGGCTGGTGATACCCTGGGGGACTTAACAGTCCACCAGCAGAGGCATCGACCCAGTGGTAGTAATAACATTAACGGTACCAATTTTCCTGCACCAGATGCTCATTTCGACAAAACATGTCTCTTCAGTGATGCTCGTGGCCTAAATATTTGAAATTCAAAGCTTATATAAAAGATGAAGAGCTATAATCCAAAAGGTCGAAAAAGTATAGCAAAATCCGTGAAAGGAATCAGAGCTTTGCATGAAGGGGGTACCTTCCTTAACTTATAATAATTTCTAACATTTTGTGACAGCAAATTTTAATAACACAAAAAACCCATATTTTCATGCTAGTACCGAAGTACTGGCTACTGGGCTGCTGATACTCTCGGGGACTAACAGTCCACCAGCAGAGGCATCGACCAAGTGGTAGTAATAACTTTAACGGTGCCAATTTTCCTGCACCAGATGCGCATTTCGACAATACATGTCCCTTCAGTGATGCTCGTGGCCAAAATATTTGAAATCCAAAGCTTATATAAAAGATGAAGAGCTATAATCAAAAGGTCGAAAAAGTATAGCTAAATCCGTGAAAGGAATCAGTGCTTTGCATGAGGGAGATACATTCCTTAATTTATAATAATTTCCTACATTTTGTAACAGCAAATTTTAATAACACAAAAAAATCCGTATTTTCATACAAACAACGAAGTTCTGGATACTGGGCTGGTGATACCCTGGGGGACTTAACAGTCCACCAGCAGAGGCATCGACCCAGTGGTAGTAATAACATTAACGGTACCAATTTTCCTGCACCAGATGCTCATTTCGACAAAACATGTCTCTTCAGTGATGCTCGTGGCCTAAATATTTGAAATTCAAAGCTTATATAAAAGATGAAGAGCTATAATCCAAAAGGTCGAAAAAGTATAGCAAAATCCGTGAAAGGAATCAGAGCTTTGCATGAAGGGGGTACCTTCCTTAACTTATAATAATTTCTAACATTTTGTGACAGCAAATTTTAATAACACAAAAAACCCATATTTTCATGCTAGTACCGAAGTACTGGCTACTGGGCTGCTGATACTCTCGGGGACTAACAGTCCACCAGCAGAAGCATCGACCAAGTGGTAGTAATAACTTTAACGGTGCCAATTTTCCTGCACCAGATGCGCATTTCGACAATACATGTCTCTTCAGTGATGCTCGTAGCCAAAATATTTGAAATCCAAAGCTTTTATAAAAGATGAAGAGCTATAATCCAAAAGGTCGAAAAAGTATAGCCAAATCCGTGAAAGGAATCAGAGCTTTGCATGAGGGAGATACATTCCTTAATTTATAATAATTTCTAACATTTTGTCACAGCAAATTTTAGTAACACAAAAAAATCCGTATTTTCGGTATTGGCTACTTGGCTGGTGATACCCTCGGGGACTAACAGTCCACCAGCAGAGGCATCGACCCTAAGTTTATACCCCTTGAACATGCACAGAGTGTAAAATTCTTATTCTTTATAGAATAAGTAGCAACTAGCTATATATATATATAGTATCCATTGATAAATGCATGAATATTCAAATAAGGTCAAGACTCAGCAAATGGGTGATGTCAAAGATTTCGTAAGATTCTGAATGCAACTTCAACATGTTGGCCTCGTATGGAAGATAGAAGAAATGTGATAATTAAGATATATTATTTGCTTTGATATGATCGAAAGAAATTCAGAGTCATCTTTGTAGAGAATGCAAAAATAACCTAGGAAAAAGTCTGTCAGATCTCTGGAATTTGCTAGGTATACTTATTCAATAAGGAAAAAATGAAATTGCTGTTGGTCATTTGATTTTTGAATGCCCTGCCAATAAAAAAATCAAGGTTATATAATATGTATGTGCATTGTCCGTCCATCTGACTGTCCACATGTAGAGTATATGGTTTGTCTGTTGAACTTCTATTACATCATTTTTGAAAACCTGCTATAAGTTATACCTAGCAAGGGGTATAGTGGTGTAAACCCATTATATCTGAATGCAACCTTACAGGGATGCCGGTATATATTTACATATAATAAGAGGAAAATTGATACACATTTTGAGGTCAACTGGTCAAAGGTCATAGTAACTATATATGCATGTAGACCAAAAGAAGAGCAGAAAAGACTTTTTGGATGATAAATGAAATATATATTGTCCATTCGTTTTTGATGCGTTTTGTTATTTGATTTTGCCATGTGATAATGGACTTTCCGAATTGATTTTCCTCTAAGTTCAGTATTTTTGTGATTTTACTTTTTACTTCATCTGGGATTACAATCTTACTTGTTCACATATACTGAGAGGCAAACTCCTATTGATTTTGATTTCAATATCTCCGAGGTTAAGGTCAAGGTTACTATAATTATACTGCAGTTTGTGCCAAAAAGTATTTCCAGAATGAAATCTGTGCAGAAATGTGGTTTGAAGTTGCTTTATCAAGTACTGCATATTAGATTGCAAGCTCACTTGGATAAATGATCACATATAATGTGAGAATAATTCATTTTGATTTTCAGGGTCAAGGTCAAAATTGATGAAAATTGATGTATTTTAAGATTGTAATATATAACCACATATAGGAATTCAACTCCACTTGGATATATTTTGAGGTAGTTGTTTTAACTTAGAAATCACCAGGTCAAAGGTCAAGGTCAATGTTGCTAAAAGAAGGGGGGAAATGAGAAATATTGAGGTTTCTGGATGTTAAATTGAATATGAAATTTTCAATGCAACCTTACTTGAATATATGATCACAAATGTATGTTCATGATTAGGTCTAGTTTATGGTGAACCACAAGTGGTAGGTCAATGATATTTGGTACAAACTAATACATGTAAAATAAGCAAAATTTTCAAAAAGTCAAAAGAACGTGACTGAGGGGGCAGGTCCAAACAATCTGTTAGGATTTTTCTATATACGGATATGGATAGTATAAAACTGCAAATTGCTAGAAAACAAAGAAATACTGATGCCTACGTTAAAAACGTTTTAAATAATGTAAAACAAATAGACAGGAAATACGAAAAAAAAACCAGATTTTAAAAACAGATAAACAAAATTTAAATCTGCTAACCAAGTCCCTGTGGGCTAAACGCAAAAAAAAAAAACAGCATTGTAAACTTATTTTAATATAATCTTAATTTTCTTTCAATTGGGTAGTATGTTCATTTGGCTTCATCTTATGTTTTTTTTGGGTAAAGATTGCAATTATGCATATATGCAATCAAAAGCTTATAAAACTTTTTGCTCATCCTGCCTTTTTTGTACTCAAAACTGCTGTGCCCCCCTAATAATCAATAGGTAGCTCCATAACTGAATCCAATACCTATTATGACCATTACCTTAGACTACATAATATAATTTTATGATATTATGGTAGTCTCAGCCATAACAAACGATGTCATTGTAATCTTTTAAAATAAGAGTTATCTTCCTTTGTATATAATTGTAGATGAATCAAGGATTTGTATAGTAAAATTTTACTACTAGTATACAAATTCTTGGTTGAATCAACAACTACCTTAGCTGTATTTGGCATAACTTTTAGGAATTTTGGTCTTTAATGCTCTTCAACTTCGTACTTTATTTGGCCTTTTTAACTTTTTTGGATTCGAGGTCACTGATGAGTCTTACAGAGTAATATCTCTTACACGTAAAAGACACATTTGTAGATTTCGAAAAAGAGCAGGCTAATGCCGCTACAAGGCATTACTCGCACTAGCAAAGTTGAAAGGGATTAGTATAAGTTGTAATAAGTTGCTCCCCAATCTACTATAAATAAATATGTTTAAACTAAGAAAATATTACTGATATGTTCATATTTATAAATTAACTGTCCACAAGACTGAGTTGTTCGAAATACTAAGGATTTTCTTACCGAAGAATAAATTACTTTGGCTGTATTTGTCCAAACCTTTCAGAATTCTGGGGTCTTAAAGCTCTTCATCTTCGTACTTGCTTTTTTCTCTCAGCAAGCGTCACTGTATTATATATTGTGGACGAAACGCGCGTCTAGCGTACAGAATCATTAGCCTGTTTTTTTTTTTTTGTTATATATTATAATGGCCTGTTTCTCATTTGAAAATTTTGTGCTGTTGGTAGATTTTTAATACTCTTATAGTCACTATAGTTAAACTGATGTCCGTTACTTCAGATATCGGGACCGCAAGATGGCAATTGGAAAAATTCCCCTGTGTCCGACCGTCCTTTCGATCTTGTTAGCGCTCTCAACTGTACAACTTTTGCCAGATTTTTTTGAAACTTATATCATAGATTTACATTCACAATGTCTTGGACAATTCGATAATCAGTGCCGATCAAATATTTTTCAAAGAGTTATACCCCCTTTGAAACATTAATTATATGAAAAATTGCATCGTTAGCGTTCTCGTCTGAATAATTCTCGCAGGTTTTTAAGAAACTTATTTCACAGGTTTATATTATTTTTGTCTTGGACGAGTACGAAAATCAGTGCTGGTCAATTATTCGTAAGAGAGTATGTCCTAAATTATATGGAAAATTGCCTTATGATCACTCTAATGTGTACAAATCTTGCCTCAGAAGTTAAATGAAAGTTATATTATAGTTATAAAAAAGAAGATATAGTAATATTCACTGCCAATGAGACAATTCTTTATAAGAAACCGAATTACACAAAAATTAACAACTATTGGTCACAGTACTTAAACAATGAGGAAAGACCATACCACATAGTCAGTTATAAAAGGCTCCGAAATGACAAACGTAAAACAATCGAAATAAGAAAAATAACCGGTCTAATTAATGTACAAAAAATTATCGAAAAACAAATATTGAACACAGCAACAAAGACAACCACTGAATTACAGGCTATCGGTAACTGGGACAGGCACATACATACAGATGTGGCAGGGTTGACATGGCAATACCCCTAACCAGGGACAGTGGTGTAACAGTACAACATAAGAACGAACAAAAAAAATAGTTGAAAAAGGCTTAACTAAATTATAATCCTGGTACCTTTGAAAACTATTAACTAATCAGATAGATACAAATAGATATACATCTAACAAAAACAAGTAGTGGACATGGCCGGGTTCTTGTACATCCTTACAACAAAAAGACACTAAGTACATATCTGACAGTAATTGCAGTAACTGCATGACAGTTAGTTCAAAGTATATATAACAATTAATAAAAACAATAATTCATCTATAAGACAAAATTATCAATCATTACACATCCAACATCCAATGGATTTAATGTAAAGACGTCACAGACAGTCAGAGAAAACATGAGGTCACTGCAGTAATGCACGAGGCCAAAATGTTTGCATATCCAAAATCTATGTACAAACGCTGAAAAGCTGACGAATCCACAAAAAGGACCAAATGTATAGCCAAACCCGGACAAGGAATCAGAGATATGCAAGAGCAAGATACATTTCTCATTTTTTAATCATGATAGAATAATTTCTAAAAAGTTATTACGTCAAATGTTCAATAAAACAAAAATATGTATTTGCATGGCAGTACCGAAGAACATGGCTACTAGGATAGTAATACGATAGGAGACAAAGGAATTATATAAGGGACTTGAAATCAACGGTACCAATTTATTTTATTACTACATATGCATAATGTTACCCTCAATGGTGCAAGAGGTCAAAATATTTAAAATGCAAAACCTAATTTAATCTTTTAACAGACCTACTAGTATGCAAAAAGTAAATCCAAATCTGGACAAGCAATCTTAGCTATGCGTGAACACATTAGACAAGGTATCAATAAAAGCAGGCTAATGGCGCTGCAAGGCGGCACTCGCATGCACCCGCAAAGTGGAAAAGGATTCATAAATTGCAATAACTTGTTTCCCATTCCACTATAAATAAATATGTTTAAACTAAGGTACTAGTATTAATAATTCCACGGCTTTTTAGTCAATATCGATACTAAGAAGATTTCAAGATTTCAAGATTTTATTGTAAAGCAACGCTCAGCTGACACATGTATGTGTAACATGAGGTAAATATACAATAATAAACATGATCTATGATACAATTGGACATGTTCAACGTTTCATTTATGCGCACAGGGAACTCGGTTAGCAGAATAAAATTGTGTCAATCAATGTTTTTCAAATCTGTTTTCGTATTTCCTATCTATTTGTATACAACATTGTTCACGTTTTTGGGTCGATGCCACTGCTGGTGGACGTTTCGTACCCGAGGGTATCAACAGCCCAGTAGTCAGCACTTCGGTGTTGACATGAATATCAATTATATGGTCATTTTTATAAATTTTCTGTAACAAAACTCTAAATTTTCGAAAAACTAAGGATTTTTTTTTATCCAGGAATAGATTACCGTAGCCGTATTTGGCACAACTTTTTGAAATTTTGGGTCCTCATTATTGCTCTTCAATTTTGTACTTATTTGGCTTTATAACTTTTTTTATCTGCGCGTCACTGATGAGTCTTATGTAGACGAAACGCACTTCTGACGTATTTCATTATAACCCTGGTACCTTTGATAACTATTTACACCACTGGGTCGATGCCACTGCTGGTGAACGTTTCGTCCCTGAAGGTATCACCAGCCCAGTAGTCAGCACTTCGGTGTTGACATGAATATCAATTACAATGTATATGGTCATTTTTATAAATTTTCTATAACAAAACTCTAAATTTTCGAAAAACTAAGGATTTCCTTATCCCAGGAATAGATTACCTTAGTCGTATTTAGCACAACTTTTTGGAATTTTGGGTCATCAATGCTCTTCAACTTTGTACTTATTTGGCTTTATAACTAATTTGATCTGAGCGTCACTGATGAGTCTTATGTAGACGAAACGCGCGTCTGATGTATTAAATTATAATCCTGGTACCTTTGATAACTATTTACACCACTGGGTCGATGCCACTGCTAGTGGACGTTTAAGTCCCCGAGGGTATCACCAGCCTAGTAGTCAGCACTTCGGTGTTGACATGAATATCATTTACAATGTATATGGTCATTTTTATAAATTTTCTATAACAAAACTGTAAATTTTCGAAAAATGAAGGATTTTCTTATCCCAGAAATAGATTACCTTAACCGTATTTGGCAGAACTTTTTGGAGTATTGGATCCGCAATGCTCTTCAACTTTGTACTTATTTGGCTTTATAACTAATTTGATCTGAGCGTCACTGATGAGTCTTATGTAGACGAAACACGCGTCTGATGTATTAAATTATAATCCTGGTACCTTTGATAACCATTTACACCACTGGGTCGATGCCACTGCTGCATGGTGAACGTTTTATGATTGTCCCGAGGGTATCACCAGCCCAGTATACTCAGCAATTCGGTGTTGACATGAATATCAATTACAATGTATATGGTCATTTTTATAAATTTTCTATAACAAAACTCTAAATTTTCGAAAAATGAAGGATTTTCTTATCCAAGAAATAGATTACCTTAGCCGTATTTGGCACTACTTTTTGGAAAATTGGATCCTCAATGCTCTTCAACTTTGTACTTATTTGAGGGTCTGGATTGGGGGGGGTCTGTTATTCTGTAAACATTTAATTTTCACCCCTTTTTTCTCTAATCTTTAAAAAATTAACCCCTTTTTTCTCTAATCTTCAAAAAAATTAACCCCTTTTTTCTCTAATCTTTATTTTTTTGCCCGTTATTCTCTAATCTTCATTTTTTAAGGGCATTATTCTTTAGTCATTTAACCCAATCCAAACCCTCTCTTTATAACTTATTTGATCTGAGCGTCAATGATGAGTCTTATGTAGACGAAACGCGCGTCTGACGTATTACATTATAATCCTGGTACCTTTGATAACTATTACACCACTGGGTCGATGCCACTGCTGGTGGATGTTTCGTCCCCGAGGGTATCACCAGCCCAGTAGTCAGCACTCCGGTGTTGACATGAATATCAATTATAGGGTCATTTTTATAAATTTTCTGTAACAAAACTCTAAATTTTCGAAAAACTAAGGATTTCCTTATCCCAGGAATAGATTACCTTAGCCGAATTTCGCACAACTTTGGGGAATTTTGGTCATCAATGCTCTTCAACTTTGTACTTATTTGGCTTAATAACTTTTTTGATCTGAGCGTCACTGATGGGTCTTATGTAGAAGAAACGCGCGTCTGGCGTATTAAATTATAATCCTGGTACATTTGATAACTATTTTAATGGTGCATGGCATCAATATTTCTTTGTTTTTATGTGCGTTTTACCATCCATATCCGTAAACTAAAAAAAATATTCGTCGTTCCAAACTATAAAAACAAATTGACAGAGTTGATCAGAGTTGGTCCTGCTTTGTTTCATATAAAGAAAGGCCATCGTATAGATACAAGTTTCTTGTCTTAGGGAGGGATGAATCCTACTTTGTTAACAAAAATCACTTTGATTCAAACAAAAAAATCTCTGTAACTGACATTATCAAGATGCTTGATTTCTGGATCGAATGTGCCCCTCTTCTTGTCGACTTATTACTTTATTCATACGAGAAGGGTTAAATACAGCCTTTTTTAAATACCAAGGGCAAAATAAGGGGAGGGTTTTCAACCATACGTCCCAATTCCAAAGCATTGATCGTAAAAAAGGGGTTCAAACCCCCTGACTCACCCCTCCTTTGGATCCGCCACTGCATGAGGATGATTTCACACAGGAACTGCTTTATAGGAAGAAGAAAAAAGAAGTTAGCAGTATCCTTTAACTTTACTTTCCTCTATATAGACGATGTTCTCTCATTAAATAATTCAAAATTTGGTGATCCAGTTGAACGCGTGATCTATCCCATCGAACCTTAGATAAAGGAGACAACAAATATCTTGACTTACATCCAGCATTAGCAATTGACAAAGAGGGTTGGTTAAAAGAAAACTTACGACAAAAGAGATGATTTCAGCTTCCTAATTGTGAACTTTCCATTTCTATGTAGCAACATTCCAGCAGCGCCTGCTTTTTTTTTGTTATCTCCAAGTTGATACAACATTCCAAGGCTTGTATTTCCTTCATGATCTCTTTGATTGAGGATTACTGCTCACAATGAAGCTATTAAACAAAGAGTTCCAATTGGTGTATTGTATAATCCATAGGCGGATCCAGGGGGGGGGCCCTGGGGGGCCCGGGCCCCCCCTTTCGTGGGAAAAATTTGGTTGATTATATAGGGAATCATTGAAGCATGACTGGAGCGGGCCCCCTCTTAGGTCAGTCAGCGGGCCCCCCCTTAGGAAAAGTTCTGGATCCGCCACTGTAATCATTGATTCCCTTCCTAAGTTTTACGGCCCGGACGCCATCAAGAATTGATTGACCGTTATAGACAGAATATCCGTTTCACAGATGGTAGAGGTCTTAACTACATTCCCGTCCCTAGTTCCCGAATATGACTTACTACTACACTGCCGAGTTATACTTATTGCCCGGTTTGGACAATACATGCGCAACACGACGGTGCTATATGTGGAACAGGGTTTGCTTATCCTTCTGGAGCACCGGAGATCACCACCAGTTTTTTGATGGGTTTGTGTTGATAAGTCTTAGTTGTATATGATGTGTGTTGTGTACTATTGTGTGTCAGTAGTTTGTTTTTGTTTTTCTTCTTTTTTAGCCATGGCGTTGTTAGTTTACTTTATGTTCCGCGACAGTTTAGCATGAGATTGTATGTGCTTCTGGTATCTTTCGCGTCTCTTTTAAAGAAAAATGTATGTATACTATGAATAAACAACTAGTATATTTGGCACATCTAATTCGAATTGAATATTTATTTTAAATAGGGTCAAGATTTGGACATTTTACTGAAGAATATGAGTAAAAGCGTATAATTGAGAGAGAGAGATTTTTTTTTAAATATCACATAAATGTGATTTTGTTTAGAAATTATATTTTCAGGCGCATTTCCAGAAGTATGCCGCTTGAGAGTAATAGCTCGTTAGAAGACCATGTTCAGACAAACAAAAGGACTATACTTTTTACCTCTACATTCCATGTTCCCCTCTTATTATAGGGAAACGAGCGCCTGATGCGCACCGTCTGAATATATACAACTAGAATCTACTGATTGTGTATTTTATATGGTTGATTTTATATACCTATAGCTCTATGTCTACATTTATCATAGTAGATAGGACTTATACCTCGGTTTTGCCAAATGAGTCAGACAGTACAGTTTTTACCACCTTCTGGCTATTCACAGGCGAAATAAAAAATAATCGTCTGTTTAATTATAGATTATATAACAACATTTTTTTTTAATTCAAGGTCTCCGCTGTATTTACGATTTTAAATGTAAAATTGATTGTTAAAAAAATAACTTAATTTAATAGAAAAAGACGTTATTTTTATCAAATTATTCCCATCCCATTAAATGATACCATTTTTTTTCAATAATAAAACAAGTTATATATATCGACATCGTGTATAAATCTCAGGTATTCTGTAGATTAATTCTTATACATGTATCTATTTTTATTACTTTCTAAAAATAGGTGCAAACAAAATGTGTCGTCTGTTCATATCTCGTTCATATTAATGTGAAGAAGTAAAGTTAATAAAAAATAGGACCTTACAAAAATATATCATTATCTTCAAATACCTTGCGCGTGTCAAATGTATGTTTGCAAATATGCAAATATTTATGACGTCACCAAATTTAGTCGATCTACATGCGTTCAACCTATAAACAATCAAGAAATCATCCATTACTTTGAAAAAGAAGAAGCTTCAAATTAACTGGTATTCCCACTTTCTTAATTAGGTATTTTTTAAAGCAAGATTAAAAAAAATGGTCCAACAAACTAATAATTTCACCATTTGTAATAAAGATCACAAAACATTTGTTTTCGATGTAGTTTTCGTTTATTGATAAATATGTATCAAAACATGTAAGTTTTCACTGATACAGTAGTGAGTAGATTTTAGTCAATTGTTGAAAAAAGAAAGCTACAATTAAAATTCTGATTGCATAACATTAAAGAAGAGGTTTATAGCTTTCCAATGATACCCAACAAGTGCTATTTTTGTTTATTTACATGTGAGAAAAGCGCGTGCAAATTAGCGAAAATTTGTCAGGGTTTTGAGTTGGAATATTATTGACGATTAATTCTCCCTGCCCGATCCATTATCATTTACAACAAACCACCATATTTAAAACTCGCACTGTTTGTTTGCCGACAATCCTTTGTCTAGTTTTGTCGTGAATTAGGGTGAAAATTAACAAAATTAAGGTAGGTAGCATTACAAATTTATCTTTGTGGACAATTTTATGCAAATTAGGAAGGTTATTTACATGACTTTTGGTGTAAATTAGGGATAAAGTAAATTTTCTTCAGATGATAAATATAACATCTCATTTCTAAGTCTATCGAGTGTGTAAGTTGTATGGAAGCCATTTTTGATGAATTAAATTGTTAGGGTTGTGAATTTTCACTGACTTTGAAACATTTGATGCATATTTTTTTAAATGATGCATTTGCAAGATTTCTGAAGCAGATTTTATAAGATTTACAGTGATGAAAACATTGATTTTTATATGAATTAGAGATGGTCTTTTCTTTTTCTTTGACAGAAAAAGAAATATCTGGAATAGTATTTTCTTAATGAATTTTTGATAATCCAAATATATTTATTGGAAAATAAATGCTGTACATAAACTAGCTGGTATGTTATATATTCTTTAGAACAGCTCTTGGGTATATTCAGTTATATTTCTATATCAAAGTTGACGTCTCTCTGTTTTAATTCTGTTTGTGATAAAGGCGATTCAAAAACTGGTATAACTTAATTCTGGATAAAACATAAATGAAATATTGCCATTTAGTGGTTATAGACATGAACATTTTGAATGTCTTCTAGTATTTCTTTGTAAACTGTTCATTTCCCATTGACATATGTATACATGTATGTCTATACTCTATATTATAAGATGCTTATATTACAAAAATCTAAATGTAAAGTTGACCGCTATATTGTAAAAACTAACTAACTTCATCACAGTAATACTATTATAGTACAATGTAGACTGAGGCACATGGAAACAAATATATTGCTAATTTATTTTCTCTTTCTAAGCATGTCTATTTTTGTGTTTGAAAACGTTTCATTTAATTTCTTTCCTTATTGTCTTTATTGAATTATTCTTCAACCTACAATAATTGAAGTTTATACGTGCTACCCCTCTATTCTTTTGATACAGAGGATGACGATGGAAGTTTTTAACGTCGGTGACTAGCTATACAGCCCTTGCACGGTCAGATGATACAGAGGGGATGCACTTAAACATTTATATACTACAGTTATTGTCCTTGCCCAATGCACCTGTGATCAACAGTGCTCATGAATATGAGGGGACACATTTCAATGTTGCATTTCATTTAACAAGATACTGTGCATTCATTTATTTTTCGTGGGTACCAATTTTTGTGGAATTCGGAAAAATTGCATTCCTGTGGATGTTTGATTTCATGATTTTACAAATTGTCCTGTAATACTTTATTTTGGAAGAAAATGTTTACCAGTATATATTTAATTTGTGTGAAAAGTACATGAAAATGTTAAGCCTTATTAAACCTAGTAATATATCTCCATTTGTCATTACTTTAAAATTAATGATGGTCTTGTAACAGTCCAAAAGAAAAGATAATGACCATGATGTCAAACTGACCTTGTGTGTTGAGTAACAGTATGGTCAGTTTGGTCAGTCAGCACATGGTCAAATCGTTTAATATCATGGTTGTATTCTGGTATTTATTCATTAAAATCTTGCAGTCAATATTGTGAAAATGCTCATACAAAATATAATATCTGTTCTGTCAGTTTTCCTGCACAATTTCAGTCTCATTAATAATTACTGGCAAGAACTGAAGATTATTCATTATTTTTTCTTACACTGATGATCATGCTAATTTTTGTGTATCTTATACATTTATTGATGACTGGTAATGTATTAGTCGTGTAATCAATAGAATCTCAGGAGGAAGCTAAGTTGGTTGGTTTTATAGTTATATGATCTTACTTGAATATTGTGATTTGAATTGATACATGGTTCGAACATGTATATATAGTATCAATTAATGACAGAGACTTGAAAAGTGTGTGTGTATGAAAGTTTTGATTTAATTTGGATTGATTTTTCTTTCTATACTAAGTTACTTTAGATAGGTTTACTTAAAGATTTATACTTGATCAAATATAAAATATATTTGCCCTTGAGCTCTTTACCAGTATTACATGTACTAGAATATAAAGAACTTCTCTCACTACTTGATTATTACTGTTGATGAATGCCATGGAAATTCATTGGGTAAATGTAGACAGATGTGAAAATAAATCTGAAACCTCATTAGTGTAATACATTTTAAGAACTATATATTTTTAGAAAATTTCTAACTATTAACAAAATTATTTTATGCAAAGAATATATCACTTCACTTCATCTCCTGATATCATCAAGATCTGAAACCGAAATTTATGTTAAAAGGAATAGGAGAATATTAATAATATTTATATAAAAGAGCACAATTTAGGTGATAGTGAAGATTAAGGTTAATTTTAACCTTTGAAAAAAGCAAAAAAATGATGTAAGAGTCTTAGCAGTCTGAACCAAAATCATTTCAAACTACTAGTTTTAAGACTAATACTGTAGATTCAAAAATCATTGCGTGCATTTATTATTGCAAATTTGTCATTTTAATTTTAATTTTTGCGATATTGAGAAAAGTCTTGTTTAATTGATATACAAATTTCCGAAATGTGAGATTAAATTACTGCCATTATAACCCGGTCACATTTTTTGCAATAATATAAACTTCGCAATAATTTCTGAATTTACAGTTCCGGTATTCCAATATTTTTCTTATGTGTCTTTTACAAAGTTGAAATGTTAAAATTGGAAAGAAACAATACATGTAGTTGATTATAATTCATAAAAAATGACACACTTACTTACAAATTAAGCAACATAAACCTTAAATGAACTCACATGCCCTTGATGGGTTATTACTGAGAATAATATGTTGAATACAACAAGATATGGACTATTTAAATCTTTGGAAAATGAAGAATATGACCTTGATTTCATGGTTGAATGATTATGAGAAAGACTTAGCGTGAAAGAAGAATATAAAGGTTATCATGGTTTATATTTGGACATTAGGTACACAGTTAATTTGAAAGGATCATAAAAGCCTCCCTCCTCAAGTAGGTAACTCAATCTCACATTTCAAGCTTAAATGAGTATTGACTGAGTCTGAGGTCAAGTCTTGGAAAAATTTATTATTGAGTTTACCTACAGTCATTTAGCTTTGGGAGTACATAGCTAAGTTAGCCTGATGGCACATCTTTCCTTGGCTTGTTTTGGTAATACATTTTTTATTTGCATCATACTTTTTGACCCATGAATAAAAATGATATTGAATATTAAGGTGCATTTTCTAATTCTCTTGGCTGATATCATCTTAGTAAATTGGATAAATAATCAGGACTATTCAGGCGACATATCTTAATGTTGAAGTTCAATTTTATTTTCATAATTATTTAATATTTGGTTCATAAGGCTAAGAGAGCAAATAATAGAACTTTCTAATCATAAATTACCTTTGTTTATAACTTAAACTGCTCCTATAAAGTGTCAACAAAGTTTTTAATTTGATTCTTAGGTGATCATCGGATATTTGAGCTATTTTTCAATTCTTAACAGTAAGATTCATTTTAAATTTATAAATTTTTCATAAAGATGTTTTTACATTGAATAAAACTTCAAAATCAATAAATCCACAAAGATTCATTGAAGAAAGGCTATATTTGACATGTAAGTTATCAAAGGTACTTGTTCATCATGTACAAACTATATAAAATTTAAATGTTAATTTATAACACAGGTAAAAACACATCTTTGTAAGTAATCTTGATAACCTGTTAAATTTTATATACATAATCATGAAAACAAGTGTTCATATGCTGGAACAGGATTTTACACATAATTATTCTTGACAGTATAAAGGACAGTTAAGAAGAATTTAAATAAGTTGTTAAAATAATGATAAGCTAAATTTAATAGAGGAGAATGTGGAGTTATCTCCCTTTCTAACCACAGTCAAACTAAATCTTGTTTTTCATTGATGACTGAAGAAAGTCCTTTTGGATTGATTAACAACGGAACATTGCATATTTAGGCCTTCAATAAGTGAAACAAAAACATGCTAAAGAAATTGCAAATTTGATATCAAGTTATGAAATATGTAAATTTATGTTTTTCACAGGTTTATCATTGTAACATTTACATGTGATTTTTATGTTGCATAAAAACTAGATTTTCTGTTGTATTATTTCAAGGGATAATTTTTTTGTGGTTTTCAATTACCCGTATATCTATATGTATATTTTGAATTAGATATTTCAATTTATTTCCTTCTATCCACCAATTCAGATTTCAATTACTCTGTTAGTCAGTGATACAAATATTTAAAATTTTATACAAGTGCATAGAAATTTTTAAAACTACACAAAAGAAAACATATCTTTAAGTATAAAATTTAAGAGTGACCTGATTTAATGTTTAACACATGACTCAGATAAATTCTTTTGATTTTCATATGTAAAGATTTAAGTTTAGTTTTTACACAGGTAAACATTGAGAAAAATTATTTGCTTATAACCCTTAAAGGTATATGATTTGACAAGAGAATATAGTGATATATTACACAGAATTTTTATGTTACATACAAACAAGTCCAATATGATACATGGAAGATTTTAGTATTCCAGAATAAAACTGTCATAACAAACCTTTGTGTTTATGTAAGATTTTTAAAACTTTGTGACTTGGTCTTTTTTGGGATATTAATTGTAAAATTACCATAATTAATTGAAATAATTTGTATAATAGCATGAAAATACTAAATATTTGTCACATGATTGCAATGTCTGAAAGGTAGTAAGATGTGGAAGATTTCTTGTACACATTTGAAAGGAGTTTTTATTACAAATGACAATTTAAATAAAGAAAAGAAAAAATGGTATTCCAATAACAGGAAGAAAATATCAAATAAACTATGTTCAAAGGGGAATCAAAATTCAAAATACAGAGAAACAATACACAAATTAAATACATCAAAAGCAAAATGACGGTCAATGAATACAACAATACATATAAAGGTTAAAGAGTAAAAGGTCTAAATTAATTTCATTTTGAATAATATATTTCTCATAGCGTATAAATTTAATTTGAACTTGCCTAGCTTAAAGCCATGCAAGTTATTTTATTATTTTGAATCTGTTTTACATTTGTGTGTTCCTTTCTATTGATAGAATCACAAATTTATGCTGTCAATTGATAATACATGTATTTTACTTTTGATGTTGTTATTTACATTTTTGACTGCAGAAACAATGCACTTATTGTGCGGTAAATTTTGATGTAGTTGAAAGAGTACCCAGAAATGTTTGTGCTCAGCTTTATGGATCATGACGGAGACTAAGGTTGCATTGATTTGGGAATTCTTCCTTAAAAAGATACATAATGGACTAAAAAGGTGTTTTAATTTGATGTTTTTATGTGAGGCAACTATTTTTTCATCTTATTTTCAGGCATATATAGTTTGAGACAACTATCCACCAAATACCAAATGACCAAGATGTAAGCAGCTATTTTCAGTGCAGCATTTTTTTTTATCTCCTCTGAAACAACTGAACCAATTTTAACTAATTTGGCCAGATTGATTCTTAGGGTTATATATAGTTTTTATTTCTCAACCAACCAATCCTAAATTGAACAAAAAGTGTGTAAGATTCTTATTTAAATCCATTTTGCTTGAGAACTTTTTTGCTGTTTGTTTGTTATAATGAAGAGCATACACATTTTCATTTCCCTGTTTTACAGGCAGAAGGAACTTAAAGACTTACAGTATGGTGCAGTAAAGGAGTTCTGTTTTGCTCAGGTAATTTTTGACTCTGCATGCTGATGTTCCTTATATACTATTTCATATTGGGGAAAGGGGGGTGGGATTTACTTTTGCTCATCTTTCTCAAAGGTCCAGTATGAGCTATTGGTTTCAGTTTGTATCCAATTTAGCCTTTCTTATCATCTATTTCACCATGAGTTTCATTTACTTGAAGAAACAAGGCAGTCATTGGGCACCTACTTATGAAGATTTCTGGATCTGCCACTGGATCCGGCAGCTGGTTCAAATCCATGACCTCCCAACTGGAGGCAATCAGGAGACTACCAAAAAGGTCAATGAAGCTTCAAGCATGATAGAATAATACAAAAAATTGAAAACCAATGTCTTGTAAAAATCTGGAAGATATTCTTTGATTGATTTATATTTTTTAATTATCAAACTTAAAAGACCAAAAGAGTGGCTTTATTGTCACATTTTCTTCTCTAAAAAGCAAGATGACTATATAAAGCTACATCTCATGTGTTGCCTCAACATATTTGATGAAGTAAGACTTAACAGTAAATGATATGTCAATGATGTTTGGTATGCAGTTGAAGTAGCATTTTCACATTTCATTTCCATGGAGATTATTGGCCCCTGTCCCCCTCAAGTTTATTGACAATGAAATGGGCTTAGTTTGTGATTAGGTCAGTTATTGGGAACCATGCACTTTTGATTTGTCAATGATGCTCATGTTCTTTGTGTACATTTGTATTTAGCAATTGAAAGTTTGGCCTAAACATTTACCTTCTTACAAATAATTCAAGATAATTCATTATAAATTTTCATAACTATAATCACAGATTGGTTTTGTAACATATAATGAATCATGCATGCAGTACTTACATCAAAATTTGCCAAGATTAATGCTTAATACATCCTTGTGGAAAATTTGTGTAGTAGATATTGTCGAGGTATGAATAAAAGAAGATGTTGGGTAATTTACTGATTTTTTTCAAAGAATTTTTTATGTCTTTATAATCGAAAAGGGAAAACTTTGAATAAGCAAAACAGAACATTTTAATAGACATATCTCATGAAGAATACACAATGGTTTTAGTAGTTTTTCATAACTTTGATTGCCATCTCCATATAGTTGTCTTTCCAAGTATTGTCTTTTGTGTAAATTAGTCCTTAGGAAAAAATTGTAGTATTTATGCACAAAATGAATAAAAAATTGAAGAGATGTTATAATATTTGGTATATGCTGCTTCTGCTCAAAAGAGTAAGTTCTGGTAGGCTTTGAACACTATTACTCAGATACATGTCCATATTTAGTAATGTGCCTACCTATACCTTAACATTTTCTTCAGTGTTGTCAATTAAACACAAAGAAGAGTTTTTATTCATGTCAGGTCAAGGAGAGTTTATTTGGAAAGTCTAAATAAAACTGTATTTGTCATGAATATTAACATTTTTTATCCTGAATGTTGTTAAATGTTTGCCAACTAAACATTGAATACCACCTTTCAGTCATTCCATTTCCTACTATGTTGTAACATAGATGTAATATTAAAAAGTCCTGCAAAAATAGAAAAATAAAGAAAATAAGAAAAAAAGAGAATTGAAATCTTAATGAAATTTTACATATTACTTCATTGGTAATGTCAGTATGTCATTGTATGTAACAACAAAAGAAAAAAGGTTCAGTAATCCTAAGTTATCAATGAAATTAACATGATAACAAACTAACATGTAAAACACCAGGTTATCTTTTGAATATATTGACCACCTGTCACAGGTAAATCTCTTTCACCTGCAATCATAGAAATAGGTGATAATATAAATAAGTGTGGCCACTTATACTAAGATGCATGAAAACAAGAATTGTGTGGAATTTCTGTCTATTCAGTCTATGAAGAAAGTTTATTTATTTAATAACAGAATCTTGGTGGAAATAAACTGGTAAAGATAGAATATCTGGCCATATTTTTACCTTCTACATGCTGTGATTTTTTTCACAGTTATGTTACTTTTCTGGACGTAAATAATGAAAGGAAAATCTATGGGTATTCCACCTCAGGGAAAAGAATTAACATGATGCACCTTGAGTTTATGCAATTGAACATGTAGGCCAAATTTACTTGTAGAAAAGTTGCTTTATTCAAATCATTTATATTGAAATAACTTTGGTACCCTTAGGGGTTTGTTGTAGAACAGTATCTACTGATCATGTCATGTAGAATACATTTAACTTATTTGTAAATCACTATTCACTGCATATTAATTTTAAAAACATTATAAACTTGGTTCTGCTACATCTTATCCAGACAATTGTTGAAAAGCAACACTGCCATTGATTAATTTGTCATAGAGAGATATATCAGATATTCTTGTTCCATGAAAAGTATAATTGATCACACTTTTTTCCTCCATTTTTCGTTACTAAGCTTAAAGATGAGCTGGTCTTGAGTGAGAAAATTGATCAAGTTGTAACTATGATGTCGTTCATTTACTATCATATTGGATTGTTAGATGTTTGGAAAATAATAAGCTTAGAAAATCACAAACAAATTTAAGTACTATGTATTAGGCAAATGGACAAAAAGCAATGGTTTTTCAATTATCTCAATATCATTCTATACAAATCTATATTTAGTTGTCTTTTTTATATGCTTTTTTAAAATCATCTTTTAATGCAGAACTGTTTTTAAATAAGAACTGACGTCAACATAAATTGCTTGAAGATTTCTGATTTTATATCAAGTAATAGCAGTAATGACCTTTATAATCCACATATATACAGATCATATTATGTATAGAATGTTAGAACTTCTACAGTTGTTGATTCAGACACCTGATATATATATGCCCTAAAAAATGGGATAATACAATTTTTTGCATAAAACACTTACATTTTTGGGGGGTTTAACCACAAACCCTAGATTCTGAAACAGCTAATTTATATGTCATCAATAGAAATAACAGTTACTGAAGTTAGGAGTGGCCACTGTCAAATCCCCAATTGAAAACAGTAACTCTTCAACTACAGGACTAGCTGTTATTCCTATTCTAAAACATTAAAAAAGAAATGATGTAAGAGTGTAAGTGAGCTTGTTAAAATGTATGAATTTAAGATAAAACAGAATTCTGCAAAAATAATCAAATTTGGATCATTTTTGAGGTAGGTGTAATTTTATTTCATCTGGGATCCAGCTTGTCAACAGAGGCGGATTTAGGCCCCCCCCCCCCCTTTTTGGGAAAAAAATGGTTGCTTATATAGGGAATCACTGAAGCATGACTCGAGCGGCCCCCTCTTAGGTCAGTCAGTGGGCCCCCCTTATGAAAATTTCTGGATCCTCCACTGGTCAATGTGGCAGCCCAAGACATCTTAATTGATTTGAACCTAGATTTTAACTTATGAAAAAATTGTAACATACAGATTTCTTTAGAATTCATGGTACATGTAAAAATAAGGAGATGTATGATTTCCAATAAGACAACTAACTATCCACCATATTTCATTAGAATCAAAACTTCTCCATGGTCCATTATATTCAGGTTTCCATACATGTTCCTGGATAAACCAGCAGTTAATTGATGAGGTTTTCTGATTTTATATCAAGTAATAGCTAAAAGTTATGAATTTAATCCACATATACAGATCATATTATGCATAAAATGTTAGAACTGCTAGTTGTTGATTCAGGCACCTGATATATATATACATGCTTTAAAAAAAATGGGCGCATATAAGTCATTTATAGCTTGTCTATAATTTAAGCATAATTTGGAACTATTCTACCAGAAGAGCAGGAAGGAACTACAGAATCTGAATTGGTTGTTTTGTTTATTCACATAAACCACATATCTCTACACACATGTATTAAAGTGGTTTTACTAAATAATCTATACAATGTGAACTTTTTTTTAGTTTTCATCAAGAATGTGATTAACTGGAATTTTACCTTTATTATTGACAAAGAATAAAATAGATCAATTGTTTGAATTTAAAGAGAAAATGTGGATACACCTGAGTGAGAGAGGCCATCATATTATTCTGTTATGTAGAAAATCATTTTATCTCTGTAAAAATAATTGATTTTGTACATTGTACATTGTATAATTGGCAAGAATCTAAATATATTTTAAACATTATCAAGCTGTAGTTGATGGAATGTATTTGATTTTTTGTGTGCATTTTCTTTCATCAATGTTAATTTTTCTTTTGACTGAATTAACATAGAGCTATAGAACCAGTTAATGTGTTGATACCTCATCATCCTTTCTAGACTGAAGTATGTATTGTTATCATGTACAAAACTTTAAATTGAAAAACTTTTGAAATATATTTCTCACTAGGGATGTTTGCACCTGCAAACCTATTTCTTACACTGTTGATGTGTATTATTGGGGAATTCATAAGATTCATCTTGTTGGCCTGCCAGGCTTCACTGTTTTACTCTGTGAAGTTTTGAATGAAATCTATCTCCAAAATGTCAGGATTTTTGAAATACATGTATATGTTCATAACTTTTTTTCTCAACAAAATGGAGAATGACTATTATTTTAAAGTTGGTTCAAATGTATTAATATCCCTTTTAAAGCTTCACTTTTGTTGGTTCATGTTTTCACTAAAGCTTGTAACCTTATATGTACTGTAATAAGATTGTTTGTAGGTACGGTTGATGAACAATTGATTTCTATATATAAGTAAGCAAAAGGAATGACTGTGATTTTTACCTATTACACACTGTCCTGATTCAAGTTTTTATCAAATTTCTATTTAAACAAATAGAATTGTGTCAACATGTAAACGAACAAAAGTGTATTTTAGGGAGTACAGGTCACTAAAGTAGGATGATTTGACCTTATTCTTATGCATCACTGTTATTTCAAGTTATCATGAAGGTCATGCCTCTTGTAATCAAAGATGTGGGATCAATTAACAACTTGCATAAATGTCCTCAAAAGGTGATTGTCAACATCCAGGTGACAAAGGTGTCCAGCTTCTTTTTGCTCCTCTGTCTAACAATGCTAGTGTTGGCCATAGATGACACTTTGCTTGTATTATCTGTCAGCTGTTTGCTAACTTTCAGATTTTCTGCAATTGTAACATTAGGACTAAACTTGGCAGGATATAATCAATAAAAGGTCCCATATAAATTATTCATTATCATTTTCTTATGATTTGATGAAAAACATGGCTTTCAGATGTAATTCTGTATTATGATTGGCCAATTTTTTTTTCTTTTCTGAAAAAAATAATAAGAATAAAAATAAATAACAAAGCATAACTACCAGGGGGCATTCACAACTCTTGGTAAAAATAAACGTATGCATCCTGGTCTATTGACCTTGAAACTATTATATAGTTTACATGATAAAAGTTAGTGTTTAGGCCAGTTTAAGATTGACCACTAATTGTAAGTCAATGAAAGTTGGTATATGCAATTGTATAAGCATTTGCACATCCAATTTTCCATGGAGATTATATGGCCCTGCCCAATATTATTCTATATTGACCTTGAAACTTTTGTTCAGTTTACATGTTGAAGACCATGTTTGGGTCAGTTTTAAGGAAAGCACTTAAGACAAGTCAATGGTATCTGTTATGCAGTTATATTCGCATTTGTATTTCTCTTTTCTGGGGACGTTTTTTGGCTGTCACCTTCAGTAGTGGTTCATTGAATTTAAATATTAAGCATGTTAAAGTAAGTCCATACCCCCTGTACCTCCCTTTTGAAAACAGATTAGCACTGTTAAAGTCAACATTCTGTTCAAATTGTGACTGTTAAAGTCGAGTTCATGAGTCCAAATAACCCCCCCCCCCCCCCCCCCCCTTTGGAAATTCCTGGCTACGGGCCTGAAGTCTTGCCATTTTTATTTCAACATTTGCATTATGATAAAATTATATAAAAGCAGGACATATCTCTGTTTCAATAGTTTATTGTGTTGAGCACTTATCAAACCAAATTAATGTATAGGTAATAGCAGCAACTTTCTAAGGTAAAAAGTAAAAAAGAATTTTTCAATAATAAATATTTAAGTATAATGTTCATACAGTAGTTTTATCATCACTATTTAAATGTGAATAATGAGTCACATTTTAATCAATAAATATGAACTGAACTCCAAAGTAAAACCTCTTAATATCTATGTTTGTAAATGATTTTACACTAATTTTAAGTGTTTTGTATTATAGTCTATTTTAAATTTATTGGAAGACTTTATATCTTTAATCAGATTGTATTTGTAAAATTTTGCTTTATACTTCAATTATAGAGGTCACAAAAGATTTAAATTTTTGAAATAAACTGGTGTCTTTTTCTCTTCTTCATTTACTGAGGCAAGAAGGTAATAGACCAGTGTTAAAGATACAGGTTTCAATATAAAGTGTCACAGTTACATGAACAAAGAAGTTTTGTAGTTTGCTGTGAATTCATGTTCTTCATGTTAAACATATAACTCAGATGTCAACACTTTTGAACTTGCTTAGCATACAGTATTCATCTTTTCTTTATGCAGAAGATTTTTTTAAAAAGATTTTAGTGATAAGATAATTTTTCCTTATTCTATTTTTTTTCAGGACTTATTATATATATTAATTGTATTGTTATTTGTCAAGAGATCATTTTCCTCAATTTACACTAAATTTTTAACAGTTAACACACTTAGAATAGGACAAAATACAGGTTGAATAAAGTCGAGAATGCAGAAAAATTATTCTCAGAATCAAGTACAAAAATATTTCTTGACATCAATTATTGTAAAGTTAGAAAATCCATTCTACGATATGTCTTAGCCACTCATTGTGCAAGTGTTATGACAATTATAGAAATCTTTCTTCATGAAATCAATAAAACAGTGTCCTGAAGAAGATTCCGACAATATCTAATTGACACAATGGAATCTAAACACTGAGAACTTGACTAAAGAAGCTTATAAAATTATCTATTGAATCAGATTCACCAGGGGAGATAACTCCAGTTCTAATTTGAACTATAGTTAAAAAATCTCCATTATTTTAATCTTTAATTTTCGTGATCATATATTTTCTTATTTAAAAAAATAGTTAAACTAAATTATGCATAATAATATAATGCCTGATCAGGTGAAATCATTTGGATTCCATGCAGCATATATAGATTGAAATAGTTGTGTTGTATACAATTTAAACGGCTGTCAATATGATTAGTTTTAATTTTTGCACTCATATATTTAATTTAGAACTGACGTTTGAATTATTTCAGTTCATTTGAGTTATTACAGTTAATTAGCATAAATGAGGAATACAACAATATAGTGTGGTTTTTATGTATACAATTATACACTTGTACTTAGTCCAGTCAAACAGAGACTAAGTTTGGAATCTTGAACCTCAAACTTGTTGCAACAGAAACTGTTTTTGTATTAATCTAAAGCATTAATCCCCAAGTATACACAGAAAAAATTCCCATAAAATCTAACTTGAGGTAAACTCAAATTTTGCATTTTTAATTTCTAATGGAAAGTAACATTGGAAAGGGAGATAACTCTGCAAAAATGAGTCTTTTTTTAATTCAATTCTTTATTTATTTAAAGAGGATTGCCAACAGCCAGAGGCTACGCGTGGATCTCCTCGATTTTTTTTTGGTCAGGTTTTGGTTGATTTTCTTAAAATTCATGTAATATATGATAGTTTAGTTTTCCTCAAGTTAGATTTTATGGGTCTTTTTTTCTGTGTGTATTTGGGATATAATGCTTAAGATTGAAACTTAAAAATCTTCTGATGCAATTACTTCAAGGTAAGGGTCAAATTTTTGCTAGATTGACTGGACTATTATAGGATGTATATGTAACATTTTTATTTGTACTGATGATTTTTTTTGTCTTTTCAGAATTGAAAGAAAGACATTATTTTGTCAACATGGATAAGGGTGAGAAAGATGATCCTGGAAGTCCAACAAGGAATAATTTGTTTGAAAATGCAGCTGCTAATCTCTTGGGTAAGACTTTAAAGAGAGTTGAAAAAGTTTCAGAATTTATTAACTGTTTTGTGAATATGAGCCAAGATAGAATCTTTTAATAAAATGTGATTGACATGATTGTTTACAAGAAGTAATGAGTTTTAGAATTAGGAATTAAAAATTTTATCTGAAAGTTTTTTTTTAAATTTTCTATTAACATGAATATATTGATGGTCAAGTCCCAAATGATGGGGATAAATCATCTACATGTACTATGATACTTTTATTCCTATTCTAATGCATTTTAAAAAGTAAACAAAAACTGTATGAATTTAAAATAACAATAAATTCAGTGAAACCTGATGATCGATTTTGGCACCTTTAAAAACATCATGCATATGTCATGGGAATGAAAATATATTAATCTTTATTAGTTTGTTACTTTTACAAATCAGATTTGAATAAAATGTCATCCAAACAGGATTTGGGGTAGATGTTGTTTGTTTTTCAATTATATTATAAGGATTACTGTTTGTAGAATGTGAAATATATTTTATTTATTGCAGGTGTGTCTCCTTTTGGACTTCCATATGCTGCCCATCTTGCCCACATTCCTGGTGCATTTCTGATGGGACATCCAGCCTTTCCAGTTACTTCATTGTTTGATGGCTTAATGGGCCATTATCCATCCTCATTGGTGACTTCTTCAGGTAAAACCTTTGTCACTAGTTTATGTTGACTAATATTGGTAAATTAGAGAGAAAGAAAGTAGTGTTCATGTACTGCTTTGTCCTGTCTGTCAATTTTTCCGGCGTGGGACGTTTGCGCTTTTTCATAGGACATTTGCGCTTTTTATTTTGGAAATTTGCGCTTTTTATAAAGGACATTTGCGCTTTTGCAAAATTTGTTTTTTTTGACTTTCCGCCCCTTTTATACGGGCTTGGGACCGGCATGTCTGACCTTCAAGAATTAAAATCATATTGTTCTTTATGATTAAAAATTGTTTTATAGCACATTTTCAAATGTTTTCAAGTTTATTAAACATTATAATAAATATAAAGAAAAAAAAAGAAAAGTCATTACAGGTCAGTTTAGCTTGATAACTGAAGCCCAAGGAGTGAACAAATTAAGCTCTTATTATCAGTTTTGACTGGTATTTTGTCCATATTTCAAATAATAATTAATTTTATCTTTCTCAGTATGTTTATCTTTCTCATCAATGTAACGAATCTTAATGTAGTTCACTGACTGTTGTTCAAGGATTCTCTTCAAAAAGATAAAAATATAGCAGGATGAGTCAAGTAGAACTGTTCATTATAGTGGGCATGGAAGGATTTTGGACCATTTGTCGTACTAATGACAAATATAAGTTAAATTTATTAACGTAATGATTACTTTGCATTAAAATTACAGGTAGACGACTATAGGTTAAAAGCGCAAATGTCTGGTCAAATTAATACAGGTGAATCAAAATTTAAAGCGCAAATGTCCATAGTATTTGAAGCGCAAATGTCCTATCGTTTGACAGGTAAAAAAGCACAAACGTCCTGTGCCCAATTTTTCTATCTGACATCCAGTGACAGTCTGTTAAAACGAAAATATTCTTTTTGACCAGAAAAAAAAGCTAAACTGCTGCACCAAAATCTTAAGTTCACTGCAGCTGAAAATGTATTGTGAAAATTTCGAGAATAGATAGCTGTACAAAGATTCCAAAAATATATATTATTACCCCGTTTAGAGCTATGTATTCCTTGTAATTTCCATGGTATCTGGTCATTTTGAAATTGTAGGTACTGTTGTGAAAATTTTTGGCATTACACTAGATTTTCATGTGAAGGCACACTGAATAGTAACCAATTATTGTTATACAAAAGATTTAAGAGTGTCATTGTGTTATAGTAGGCAATATCTTATGAAAGGTCTATAACTCTTGCAAGCTTTGTCAAATTGAAATGGACACTGTGTTAGGTAACTACTCAATATTAAAAACAATTTAACATTTTACCTTAATACAGTACCATATGCCAATAAATGTCAAAATACCAGAATTCCTAGTAAAATTGTCTAATCAAAATGGCCTAGTGTTTGGTCCTACACATGATTACAAACAATCGTATCATGATGAGGATTGTCTAAAGGACACTGAAATTTCAGACATTTGCAACAGTCTTCTGCTGGGAAACATGTTTGATTGAAGGACAGTATAGCAGAGACATATAGCCATCCTTTTAAAAAAATTATATGCTTCATATTAAAAAAATTCTCTTTGTGCATTTTTTCATGGGGTTTTAAATTTTCAGGAACTCTGAGTACCATATTAGCAGCACCACCATTAAATCTGGACCTGGCTTGTAATGGCCTTCCTTTGAGTATAACTATCCCCACTCCTACTGCAACTATCAGTACTGTGCAGGATGGCACATGTAAGGGTTGTACTGTTGATGTTGTCTAAAACTTTGCATGATGTATCAATTTTTGGAAACTATTTTGCAAAGGACTATTTTTATGATATATGAAAATATACTTGAAATATGCAGATTTTTACAGTAGTCTGTCTACCAGTATGCAGTCATTATGAAACAAATAACCAAACTGTCTTGTTCGTAGTTTCATGACTGACATGCATACATAAATCACAAGTACTGCTTAATATTTAAAAAAAAATTGATTCATCAATTCTCATAATTGTGTGCAGAACATTTTTTTATTAAAGCATATGTTTGTTATGAGCTTTAAAAGTGCATGGCTGTTTATTGGCTATCATGGAATAAATGTATTGTAAATAGTGCTTTACTGTTTGCTTAAATGTTGCTGAGTTTTGGTTTTTATAAAAATATTTGTTTTAAAGTCTTAGTCACAAGTTCAGAAATGCTTCAAATATTTTTAGGCATGTGCTATAGCTTTTTCAGTTTAAAACTCAAGTTTGACTTTATTATGACTAATTATGAGTCAATTGTTTACTTTTTGCTCCTATGTATTTCTTATACATTTGTAATTTCAAAGTCTTACTTAAATAACAATTGGAAGCGCAGCTCTGTTTGAAAACACTTTTCACTCTTATGACATCATTTTTTGTTCCTTTGGATTAAGTTTTTAGGCAACCCACAATCAAATTAAAATGTAGGACTAATGATCTAACTTTTCAACCTTTAAAACGTAATTTTTGACACTTAGTAAAGAAGCTGTAAATAGCAAAATAATAATCACCAATAAAAGATCTCAAACACACAAATATTAAGATCTTTTGCTTCAATATGGAGCAAAAAACCTCACTACAATTTCAAGATGGCCCCTAGCACAGCTTTAGGTGGAATTCTTAGCAAACTGAGGATCAGGCCACACCTGTGAAATCAAGAATAAAGTCAGTTGTCTCATTGGCAATCATACCACATCTTTTTTTTTATGTCATGGAGTAATGTCAATACAATAAATCTGGCAAAGACATCAAGCATTGACTGTCACATTCTAGCTATAACAACAATATTGAAGCATGCAAAAACAATAAAACATTTAGGCAACCAAGGGGCACATCAAAATATTTGTTAGATAACATGGCCAAAAATTACTTATGTATAGGGCAAATAATTCATGTAGACGTTTTGAAATGTAGCACCATCAGCTCAGGCCCAGTAAGATATTAATTTAGCATAAAGTATAACATATTTAAAACAAAATAGCTCCTAAGCATAGGTGTAAATATGTGTTTGTGAAGAATATATATCAATAATTTAGGTATCAAATCAAGGTTAAGGACTGATGACCCTTGTAGAACGCCTTTTGACTGATAATTTTGAATAATACAAAAAATACTAATGAAAAAAAAAAAAAAAAAAGAAGGTATATATTTTCTGAGATATTTATAAATTGTGAATATTTATATATAATATTTGTATTTAATTTAATATAGGTTTGAAATTTGCATGCTTAAAAAATATTTTATTGACATAGATATGTATATTGATGTTTTGGTTTTCTCATTTTCCACAGCATCTGCATACCACAGTTTGTATAGTTCAGCATCCATGCGATCACCTCAACAAAAATCATCTCCTAAAACAGTGTCACATAAAAATACCATCACCAAGGCTACAACTACCATAGCAACTACTACAACATCAAGTTGTTCAAACAGTATCAGTAGGAAAACCGTGACAACACCAGTAGTAGCTGGATCAACAGGAGTCAGCCTCTTGTCAGGAAAAGTTAAGAAATCAACGGGACGACCTCCGAAAACTGACCCATCAACCAAGACCAATGGATCAAGTGTGTCATCATCACACTCTTCGTCTAGAACCTCAACAGTATCTCAACCAGTCAAATCTCCTCTGAATTTATCAACAAATAAGCAGGTATTGCTAACAATAAAAACACATCAAAATATCAGATAGCAACAATGATAGTTATACAACAGTATATTACTGTGGATTCATTATTATTAGTGGAATACCAATATTGGTGGAATTCCTTGTTATAACTAAACCATGAATTTAAATATCCACCAAAGAACAAGTTTTCTTCAATCCTTGAAAATTGGTATCCCAGAAAATAAATGAATCTGCACTATTAGCAACTTATTTTTTTTTCCAAACTTGTTGAAAATAATTGCGTGTATTGAATGAGTTTTAACTGGTTTTGGTAGGAAATTAAAGTTGCAAATCTGATTTGGTTTCAAATGTACATGTACATTTAAAATTACAATTAAGTTTTTGGATTTTCAAAGTAAACTTTGTGTGAATTATCGTCAGGCTGGTAGTTAGATTAGAGATATGTCAATTCTGCACTACTTCATGAGCACCAATACTTAAACTCAAGTTGTTTTTGATGCAGTAACATATCTAATTTAGACTAGAACAAATGTTAGTAGGGCTGTAATTTTATCTTTGATCATGAAATTTTGAATTTATGCATTTATTATTATAGTATCAAAATTTGAAGTATCACTAGGAAAACTATTAAATACAATATGTTTCAAGGGAAAGCATGTGTCTTGTTAAACAAAGTTAAAAATTTCTATGCAAATAGTTATGGAAGTCAAAGGGGAGTAACTCAATTTATTTTTAAAATGTGATGCTTTTTATGCTCATTTAGTTGGATAAGTGATCAACATGTATATACTTTATAGAAAATATGACAATTTTGCACAATCTATGGCTTGATAAAAAGTTTTGTAAATCATAATATTTTTTTATTCAGGTTTTTTTTAAAGGAGTTATATAAACAACATTTTGACAAATTATTAAAATAAATTGTACAGCTTTAATGTAAGCCCTCAATCTACTTGAACATTTCTTATGTTAAAAATTTTGTTTCAGGTAAATGCCAGATGAGAGCAAGAAAAGACCCTGAAAAACTTTAGTTATTAACAAAATTATATGTTATCATTTGATAAGAACCAAATTGGAATACATATTTCCTGAGAAGATTCACAGATTGGCTTAAAAATGTAAAAGATAATGTTTGAGATTTAATTTTGTTTTATATACAATATTTCAGAAAGAGAATGGTGTGGTAGATAATGACTGTCAGTCTGACATCAGTTCTTGTAGTTCTTATCTAAGTGATGATGGTTCCAATGTTAAAGGAGAAGACAAATCAAAAGTAAGGAAGCAACCAATTGTTTTAATAAATTTTAGTTACTTTGAATTCATTAATATTCGTTGCATACCAATTTTTCGTGGATTTTGTGGGTACACGTGAACCACAAATTTAAATGATCAATATGTTACAAATTTTCTATAGGAATGAGTGCCAAAACCACGAAAATCAAATATCCATGAGTATGTAGGTTTTCCTCAAACCATGAAAATTAATACCCAGAAAAATAAATGAATCTACAGTAAACTTGATGCAATAATAGATTTAAACATACTATTCTCATTACAAGTATTCTTGGAATGATAAACCAATACTTTTTATGAGCAATCTAAGATAATTTTACACAGTAGATAAATTTTACTCTAAGAAACAGAGCATGCATTGTTTATTTAAAAACAAACGATGACAAAATTTTTAGACTAATTTCACTCTTTGATTCAAAACAGAATGCAGGCTCAACAATTCATATTGATGGCCTGAAAAAGAAGCTGATTGCTGACCAGATTCGTCAGAGAGTCCAAAGTAAACCTACTCAAAGTACAGCGCCATCTATACTTCAGCCTATGAAGAGAGGAAGGGGGAGACCACCTAAGTCTAATTCTAAAGAGGGAATCGCATTAGAAGAAATTCAGGTAAATGTATTACTGATAAAATATGTATCAGATATACCATGTATACTGTTTCAATTGTTGAGCTAAAGAGGGTTACTGGAACAATCAGTTTAAGGGTACATGTACACTATATTATTAGAGGCAAACAGTATAAAAGACTATAATGAACCCTGCATATAGTATAAGTAAAACATGTGTATATTTAAAGCAAATATGAACACAATACTGTAGTAAAGCATACTTGACAGATACAAGTTCTACGTTGAACATAATTTTCTACTATTTTTAGCCCTATATGGTAGAAATTTTAAAAGACTCAATTCAAAGCATCATGACGCTTTACAATATAATGGAATTTGATGCGACTGTCATACAAGTGAGAGGTTTAGCTAGCTATAAAACCAGGTTCAATCCACCATTTTCTACATTTGAAAATGCCTGTACCAAGTCAGGAATATGACAGTTCTTGTCCATTCGTTTTGATGCATTTTGTTATTTGATTTTGCCATGTGATTATGGACTTTCCGAATTGATTTTCCTCTGAGTTCAGTATTTTTGTGATTTTACTTTTTATTGTTCAGACACAATACAAATAAAGCAAATTATAAGACTGAGTTATATTGTAATATAGAGCGATTTACTTTGGTGGTATTAAGCTGGGTAACCAATGAAAATGCAGGTTGTTTGGGTTTAACTCTTCTTGTTGAACGTTAATCCACAAACATGCTTTTGACAAACAAATAATACAACAACATGTTTACATTTATTGCATTGAGGGATAACATTGTTTGCTGGCATTTGACAGTAAATATGTAGCTAGCTAGGAATTTGGCTCAAATTCAAGCAAAATTGACAACTGAGCCTTTTTGAACCTTGATATATACAAATGTATAAGTATATGATATACATCTGTACCGTAAAAAAACCCTGAATTAATGACTCCTGTTACCACATTCATATCAGTTCTACAAAGTAAGTAACAATCCTTTACCAATGCTAATGTTTTAATATGGTTTTGTTTGTGAAATGTATTATGTGTATGCTTATATAATTTGTCACAAACTTTTGTTATGAGTTTATATGACAATAAATATTTGAGGTCGAAGCTAATGTTTTAATCAAGTTTCTTTTGAGAGAGCTCTTTGAGATACTCCTATAAATTTTGAGATCTTTAGTGAAGAATGGGATTGAGAGAAGCTGTTTTACTTAGAACAGTCGTGTTAAGATATACAGTAAGCCTAATTTATAATTTTGATTGTCAGACAATAACAGTGCTATATGTAATGTTTGGAACCTGTCTTTTTTGACAGGAATATAAACAACAACAGGAAGAACTAAAGAAACAGTTTGAGGCTAATCTTAAAGAACAACAGATTCAGCTCAAAATGTTTAAAAAAGCTCAAGAACTAAAGGACATGGAAACTTCAGCTAAAATTAATCAGTTGTTAGAAGCTCATGCTAATCTTGGTAAACCATTATCAAGTGAACAGGTTGAAAGCCAGTCAACTTCTGGTACATTTAAACCAAAATCCAAAAGCCTACAGGTAAAACCAGCATATTTTAAAGAATTATAGTTTAAAACACATACTTTTCTAAGATACACAAATTCTTTGAGAATTATTTGCACTTTTCATCTCTGCTAAGATGAAATACATAGCTACCAACTTTTAAAAATGCCCATGGGGGTTTTGCATGCAAGATGGCTGTCATAGTCCTAAAAGGGGGCCTTCAAATACATTTTAATGTTGTTTTTTGGCTTCTTCATGCTTTTAAAAGCCTAGAACCTTAGCAGAGATGAAGTAACAAAATACAGAATTTAAGAAATGTGATAAGATACCTCTGAGGAGGATCTGCAACAGGCAAACCCATACACAGTCAAGGCTTAATATGCATCAATGATAACAAGTGTCAACTGAAACCACTGTATTTTCATTTTTTTCAGGCTTCTATTGATAAATTAAAAGCAGCATCCAAGTTACCTTCTTCAGACAATAATGGTGCATCACAAACTGTCAAACCCAGGTTGTCTTCCCCTACTGGTAGACAAACAATGACATCACCTTCTCATAAACAACAGTCTTCTCACAAAACTAAATCAGGATCTCAATCTCACAATCACATATCAAAACTAGGATCTCCAACCAGAAAACGTGTAGATTCACCAACCAATCTGTCAATGGATATTGGATCACCAAGTCACAAACACAGTGATGCAGCAATGTCTCCTCCAGTGCCATCACCCACAGAAAGATCAAAGTTATTTGCAGAATCGTTGTTCAATAAAATTCGGACAGAGGTCGAACAAGATAACAAAAGTGATGAAAACATATTTACACGAATAAGAACTGAATCAGAGCAAAATACAACATGTGATGAGGATGATTCAAGTGATAGTGACAGATCTCAGGCTATTGAGTATGATTCAGAAGACAGGAATGAAGAGAGTGACACATCAAATCTAGCAATGAAAAGGAGTGCTGATGAAATGTCTGAAGGTGAGCTTTATAACCTTTTATAGCTTACTATGCAGTATTTGTTTAGCTAATTGTTGAAGGCTGTACACAGTGACCTATAGAAGGTAACTTCTCTGTTATTTGATCTCTGGTTGAGAGTTGTCTCATTGGCAGTTCAACGCCATCTTGTTTTTATATTAATACAAATTAAGTACCGCAGGTCACAGGAAATAGCATATTAGCATTTTCTTGTAAGGCTGAACTTTTATAAGTTTTTATTTTTGTAATGTTTGTAAATCTTTTGATAGAATAATTGGTTTCAGGAAGACCTACTTCATTGAAGTTTACATCAAAGATTTTTCTAGAAATATGTTTTGATAGTTTTTTTTTTACATAGGATTATTTAAGTTTTATATGAAGAAGGGAAAATGGTTAATTATAGAATTAAAGTAAATGGTTACCACTGCTGAAAATGAACAATTTCAATGTTATGTGTTGAACTCTGATTTGACTTTGACGGATGCATTTTGATGTAATTATGTATCTTTGTCAGTGGCAACCATATTACTCCCATTCCTACCTGATATTTTTTTCCATTTTGACATTTAGTAAGTTCAGTATAGTGGACAAGCACATATATATGTACCATGATTGAAATTTGGACTCCAAGCTGTCATCTCAGTTCAATTACAGCAGTTATGAAATAAGGATGGAGGGTCAAATGGACCAAGTATGAATGGATGTCAAATAAAGCTAATGTCTGAAGCTTCATGCTATCCAAAAGACATATAAGAAATTAGTAAAAAAATAATGACCATCTTCAAGACAGCCTAAACTCATTAGTGAAAATAATTTTCCATAGAAAAAATATAGGAAAGATCATGTCCTCTTTTAAAAACTACTGGCCATTGTTGAAAACCTAACCTTGATCTTACCAATGTTTTGAAGTTAAGGAATAATGTAATAAACCCACTAACTAATTGCCCATTTTCATATTATTTTGCCTTAAGTAACTTAAACTTTACCACTACATTTAATTTTAATTTCTTGAAATGCTATGTTTTTTAGTATATTTTAGTTACACCATTTAAAACAATTTTCAGATTATGATGGATCAAGTACAACTAGTAAAAGACCAAGAGTTCAGACAGATGAAAAAGAATTAAAGGTACCTTTAGAAAGAGGCTGGAAACGATCAACCACAATACTTGCTATTGGAAAGAGAGGGTTTATAGGAGAAGTTCTTTACTTTGCTCCTTGTGGCAAAAAAATGAAAACAATTCCAGATGTAATGAGAGTGAGTACACGTCACTTGTGATTTATGAAATTGTCATAAAATTATAAAAATATAAGAATGAAGTACTAAAAAATTCATGCTAATAATAAAGCACAAAGTATAAGGCAAATTAGTTTTTAATAATTGTTAATCAGCACTGCAGGCAGTATGGAATTGTAATTATGTACCCACGGAACATTTCTAGATTATTCTGCATAATGACAAACCCTGAAGATGCTTGAAATACCATAATAGTGCAGGGATACAGCTGTGCCCCTCTATCCTTTACATGATATCATGAAGGTGATATACTTGACAAACTTATCTGGTTAGGTAAATAACTCAGAAATCTCCTATTTCATTTTATATGCAGTTGATGTTTATTTTCAGTATATTGACAAACATGTGATCACCAACCTTGGGAGGGAAAATTTTTCTTTCTGTACTAGAGTAAATGTTGGTGAATTCTATGAACAAAGAGGAGAAGAAAATGTAAGTATCAATCTCAAAGAAAACATATCACATTTGTTGATCCCAAATCAATAGTAATTCATAAATGTCATGATGCATCTATATGAGAAAAGTACTACAAGGTTGAAAAATTTAAACCTCTGAGACTAAAAATAAACTCAGGTTCACTTCAAAGATAAAAACAAGCCTCTACTCTGCATATTTTACCTAATAAAAGAGGTGAAAGTAAAAGATGCAATGAAAATGTTTTTTTTTCAAACCTGATCCTAGTATGTTAGTAAAGATGTCTATACATTATAGGAGATAGTTAAATTATCACAGAATGTTTATACATTATAGGAGATAGTTAAATTATCACAGGCAGAAATTGTTCAAAGAATGACTCTCATTGAAAGTAAAAGACAGAAACTAAGAAAACTTAAGGAACAAAGAGGAAGGAAGAAATCAGAGAAACAGAATAAACAAATTTTGTTAGCTAAACAAATGATGGAACAAAAATTTAAAAAGAAAGTTGAACAGCAGGGTAAGTGTGTTGCTGTAAAAGCCTTTTTCCTCCATCAAAAACACATCAATCATTCTACATATTGTTATATTTATGTCTGTTTCATGTTGTAATGTCTTGCTTAATATATTACTGGCAAATGACATTACATCTGGGAAAGGTTTGTTTTCCCATTAAATGGTATAGATATATTGAAGAAATTGTATTTTGGTCCAAGACTGCTACACATGACTTTACTTGCATGCATGAGTCTAGATGCTTTTAACAATAACAAAATGCAACCTTTTGGCTCTAGGGCTTTCACATGAGGTGAAGTCCATGAAAAATCAATTAGTCTACAAAGCTAAATGTGTATGTGGTTTGAAGAAATATACTTGGAGAGCTATAGTCATAGATACATGTAATAATAATAATAATAATAATAATAATAAACCAGATGAATTCATTGTTACTAAATCCTTTGAATCTTTGTGTAAAAAGTACAAGTAGAAAAAATACCTTCAAATGAATGAAGTCATTCTTTTCAAGATATGGCAAAGAAGGCAGCAGAGTATAGGCTTCAGAAGACATCAGAAAAACAGCGTCTCAAGGATATGGCTCATAGTATCAAGCATATGAAAGGTATGCAAATTTGTTGTCATTAAATTTGAAACTAACATTACAATTGCATATATTGCAATGTCACATGTTCAAATGCCAACAGATAGGCATACAGACTAATGCTCACATATGAGTCAAAATTCAAGACTGGGGATGTCTTCAGTAAAATGGAGAAATTCAGTCTTTTCCAAAAGATGCAGAATTTGTCAAACAAATATCCCATATTAAATTTGAATGTACAAATGTGTATCATTTGTATGTACAAATGTCAAAAATGTGTTTCATTTGTAATACTTGACTTTGAAGCTTCATAGACTGTATGTAAATCACAAACATAACCATGCATGATTAAGGTTTTAATTGTGGCATGAAGGATGTTTGCTCCTCTGTTTTAAAATAACAAAAACTTTGTAACAACCTTATAAAAGGCTTGTTAAACATTGATAGTATATAATAATGCAACTTAATGCAACTTAAAAAGTTGAAGAAAAATGATACTCTGTAGATTTTTCATACATTTAACTGTGAAAAAAACCCAAGGCTTTTATAAGATTTTAAAAATCACTACCTGGACAAAGGAACTGATTATCTGAGTAGTGAACATCCTTAGAATTTTATTATAACTATTACTGATTTTATTATAACTATTACAGTGATTTTATTATAACTATTAAAGTGATGTTGCATGAATTGTTGTGTATACTTTTCAAAGCCTGTTTGAGTCAGATGGTCAAAGTTTCGTATATGTTTTTGTATATGAAACTATTATATTGTACTATAACATATGAAATGGAAATTTTTAAGGAAAAATGAACAAATAGTAATTCTCTAAATTGGAGAGATTTTGAAATTAGGACAAACTTGTCCTCAAACCATAGCTATTACAAAAACCTTAAGGTGGTACCTAACACTACAGGGAGATAACCTTGGAAAATCAGCTAAACTTTTTAATTACGTTGTATAGTTTAGGAAATATTAAGCTTTTCAGTTATCAAAATTAGTGTTTTTCAAACTGCTATATATCAAACCAAATTTTTCTGAGAAAGTGATTGATTCAAGTTTTTTGAAATTTTTATATTTTTGTGAAAGGGTCAAAGTAATTTTAGTCCAGGTATTAGGTACCACCTTAAATCATGGAGTCATAAATTTAACTTTGTGCATAAAGTTAGACAATATTAACATAGTTATGATGGTACTACAATGTATCACAACAATGGATGGATATAAAACTGGGGGATCTCAATGTTTAAATTTAAATAAATCTTTAGGATCAATTGTTCACCTGCATTTTCAGTTACACTATTAAAACTTATAACAGGAAAGATCCGTTTTTGTTATTTTATTCTTAAAAGTCGTTTCTGGTTTTTAAAATTTCAACCCCATATTATATAGTCAATCCAATCATGTCAAGGTCATATGCAATTATATTTATATGAATTATTAAGTAATACTTGTGCAGTATACAAATTAGGTAACTCATAACTGTCAAGGAAGTGAAACTGTACTGCAAAAGAACATAGCTTATCAAAGATTTGTTTTAACACTCCAAACTTAGCTTATACCCAATCCCTATCAACAGTTAAGCTCTGTCACAATTTAAAATTAGTTAAAGGTTGTTAGAGCACTAGTCATAATTGTTGAGCATTACTGGATACAAAGTTAATTTTATATAGAAAAGAATACAATAAGTTATATAGAAATAATAAAATAAAATCTGTACAGAAAATGCTGAAGTATAGAAATAGAAATACACACAAACAAAACTGAACGTATCATTCTGAATCTATCTGAGCTCTTTTCCAAAACATCATGTGCTGCTTGTTTAGCAGAGTAGTAGAAAATACTGGTCTTAAGATAATGTGTTTTGTTTTAGCTAGAGATTACATATATTCATTCCTACGTGAAGCCAGCACATGCATACAAACTATTGAGACCATTCCAATTCTCTACTAAAACCACCATTTATGGAAGAAAGTGTTGTTCCAAAATACTGTAGATAATGTAGAGGAGAAAGTGTTTTTAGTGTTGATAATATTACATATCATTTGGATACTTAATGAATGGCTGTTATTTATTTTGAATTTATTGAACCATAAAATTAATTTTTGACTCTTCACATTGACTAATCCGCGAAGCGGATTATGTTAAATATGAAGAGTCAAAAATTAATTTTATGGTTCAATAAATTCAAAATAAATTATTGCCATTCATTATAAATAAATGTCTATCAAAAATAAGACTCAAAGATATATATTAATAAGGATAACAACATACACAGATGTTTGCGTATGAATACACAACGTTAGAGTGGGCGTGTCCCATAAAAATTGATAACATTGAAAATAAACCGAATTCTTTTAACCAATCAGAAGACAGTAAATACACCAAATTTATTTTAATATTGATTATTGGAATTGAATTATTTTCTATTTGTTAAACAGCTTTAGAAAAAAGGAAACAACAGGAACAGCTTAGATTGTTGAAAGAACAAGAAAAACTTCAGAGACATGAACAAATGAGAATGGAGCGTGAATTAAGAGCTCAACAGATATTAGAGGTTAGAAACTACATATACATATGTTTCATTGTGTCTTTATATGAATGTCTGGGAGCACACATGTCAAAAATTATAGATTTCACATCACAGATTTATGTACTAACTTACAGCACTATTTTATAACAGCCCACAATTTTCTCTTGTTACAAGATTACATTTTTTTTGAACAACCACACAGCTTTGTTTCCCATGGTTTTAAGTCGGTGTCAATATATCTTTGGTAGTTAAAACAAAACACATGCAGCAGTATGAAACACCAAATCTGAATGAAAAACAAATTATGTTTTGTAGTTTACACATCACAATAAAATGCTATGAAAAGAAAGGGTATCTTAACATGAAGCATTTAATTTTGATATTTATCAGCTTATATAATGAAATTTTGAATTATAATTGCATATATTAAAGGTAAATTAAAGTATTTGAACAAAAATAAGGGTACCCCCTACAATTTCAAGAACCAACATTGTGAAACTGAGTTTTTCTCTTACTTCTTGCTTAAAGTACTCTATAATCTATACTATACTGACATAAGAAGTCTCTAAACACATAAGCTCCAAATGTTGCTTTCGTTAGTAGAAGCCATATTAATTATGTGAATCAGCTGGGAAAATGTGAAAGCATAAAAATATAATATATGTATATGCCAATACACATAATTAACAGTGCCTGGTGATGTTTCATAGCCTGACCGGTTTCAGTCAAAAGGGACCTTCGTCAGAGGCCTCCTACCATTCTGCCTCTGATGAAGGTCAGGCTATGAAACATCACCAGGCGCTGTTAATCAAGTGTATTGACATATACTATATTTATATACTCTATAATCTATACCCTGATTTGGCAATTTTAGTTTTGAGTAAAAGACAACTGATATCATATGGCGGAATTCAGTAATCACAATGTTAGGATGCATTTTTATGTAATATATTGCACAAGTATTTAGATGGGTTGGAATTGACATAAAGTCACCTGTGTTTATGTATTTGTTGAATAATGATATACTTGTTGGAAAAACCTTATCAATGCATGCTATTTACTAAAAACAAAAGTGAACATCAAGCAGTAAGCTCGATGTAGTATAAAATGCTCGGACTTGATTGAGCTTTGAAATCCTGTTCATGATGACTCAATAACTGTCTTGTTATCATTTTTTTGTTTTCTGATATTCCCTATTTTTTAACAATATATGTCATTATTTATGTTATAATTTCCAGACCAATTTACTGTGGTATCATATGGAGAGAGTAAGTGGTGCCATGTATTTATCTGTATGCTAACTCTCTGTTTTACTTTGACAATCATAGCTTCATTCTTGTTTTTTAATTTGCATATAAACTTTCTGTATAATCTATGGCTTGGACATCATTAATATATATTCTTTCTGTAGCAGGCTTATTATTGTATTATTACTAAGGGTGTAGTACTTTTATTATTTTCATTAATAAATTAAGTACTATATTCAGTTTATATTACAGCTATATTATTTTCATCTGAACTAGTGCATGATCTGTTCTCCAGAAATCCTTCCTATATTACTACATTGTAAAAAAAAATTATGTCTCTCATTCGACAAAGGGAGACATTTGTTTTAGTTGTATTTCTTCTCATTTTCTATGAGCCAATTTTTATACGACCGCAAAATTTGAAAAATTTTTCGTCGTATATTGCTATCACGTTGGCGTCGGCGTCGTCGTCGTCGTCGTCGTCGTCGTCGTCCGGCGTCCGAATACTTTTAGTTTTCGCACTCTAACTTTAGTAAAAGTATATGGAAATCTATGAAATTTTAACACAAGGTTTATGACCACAAAAGGAAGGTTGGTATTGATTTTGGGAGTTTTGGTCCCAACATTTTAGGAATTAGGGGGCCCTTTTAGGGGCCAAAAAGGGCCCAAATAAGCATTTTCTTGGTTTTCGCACTATAACTTTAGTTTAAGTTAATAGAAATCTATGAAATTTTGACACAAGGTTTATGACCACAAAAGAACGGTTGGGATTGATTTTGGGAGTTTTGGTCTCAACAGTTTAGGAATTAGGGGCCAAAAAAGGGCCCAAATAAGCATTATTCTTGGTTTTCGCACAATAACATTAGTTTAAGTAAATAGAAATCAATGAAATTTAAACACAATGTTAATGACTACAAAAGGAAGGTTGGTATTGATTTTGGGAGTTTAGGTCCCAACAGTTTAGGAATTAGGGGCCAAAAAGGGACCCAAATAAGCATTTTTCTTGGTTTTCGCACCATAACGTTAGTATAAGTAAATAGAAATCTATGAAATTTAAACACAAGGTTTATGACCATAAAAGAAAGGTTGGGTTTGATTTTGGGAGTTTTGGTCCCAACATAATAAGGGGCCCAAAGGGTCCAAAATTAAACTTTTGTTTGATTTCATCAAAATTGAATAATTGGGGTTCTTTGATATGCTGAATCTAACTGTCATGACTGTGTATGTAGATTCTTAACTTTTGGTCCCGTTTTCAAATTGGTCTACATTAAGGTCCAAAGGGTCCAAAATTAAACTTAGTTTGATTTTGACAAAAAATGAATCAGTTAGGTTCTTTGATATGCTGAATCTAAAAATGTACTTAGATTCTTGATTATTGGCCCAGTTTTCAAGTTGGTCCAAATCGGGGTCCAAAATTAAACTTTGTTTGATTTCATCAAAAATTGAATAAATGGGGTTCTTTGATATACCAAATCTACCTGTGTATGTAGATTCTTCATTTTTGGTCCTGTTTTCAAATTGGTCTACACTAAAGTCCAAAGGGTCCAAAATTAAACTTAGTCTGATTTTAACAAAAATTGAAATCTTGAAGTTCTTTGATATGCTGAATCCAAAAATGTACTTAGATTTTTTATTATGGGCCCAGTTTTCAAGTTGGTCCAAATCAGGATCTAAAATTATTATATTAAGTATTGTGCAATAGCAAGTCTTTTCAATTGCACAGTATTGCGCAATGGCAAGAAATATCTAATTGCACAATATTGTGAAATATCAAATTTTTTTTTAATTAGAGTTATCTTTCTTTGTCCAGAATAGTAAGCAAGAAATATCTAATTGCAAAATATTGTGCAATAGCAAGATTTTTTTTTAATTGGAGTTATCTTTCTTTGTCCAGAATCAACTTAAATCTTTGTTATATACAATATACAATGTATATTCACTTTTTACTACTAACTGATAAATTAAAATAATTTTTACCATTCAGTGATAACAAGCAGTTTTTTTACATCTTAATATTTTATGATGTATTTAAATGAGTAGTTATTGTTGCAAACTCCATTAGAAATTTTAATTGAGATTAGTTTTGGAATAAGGGAAAGGGGGATGTGATTAAAAAAATTGGGTTCAATTTTTCTCATTTGAAATTTCATAAATAAAAAAGAAAATTTCTTCAAACATTTTTTTGAGAGGATTAATATTCAACAGCATAGTGAATTGCTCTAAGAGAAACAAAAATTTTAAGTTCATTAGAACACATTCATTCTGTGTCAGAAACCTATGCTGTGTCAACTATTTAATCACAATCCAAATTTAGAGCTGAATCCAGCTTGAATGTTGTGTCCATACTTGCCCTAACCGTTCAGGGTTCAACCTCTGCGGTCGTATAAAGCTACGCCCTGCGGAGCATCTGGTTTTTTTATCTTTTGGTATTGAAATTGTATTTGGCTTGAAGATGAATAACCATAAGTCAGTATTAAATATTATCATGACCTTCATGTGCCTTGACATTAACCTCTGTTTTCCTTCCAGAACTTTATCCTTATGTACACAGGCTTTTGATATTTTCACATGGGTGCGGATCTTCCAGACAATCAGACATATACAAATGAAGATGACCTCTGACCTTGACCTTTAATGTAATTTTGTTTTATGTCAAACCATTTAGTCTCTTCCTGACCATGGCAAGACCATGACAATGGTTCAAAGGGTTTAACTCTGGGAAATTATACTATTAAAAATTGTACCAAATACAGCAGGACAATCTATACATTAGGGCTGAAAAATCTAAGTATTTTAGCTGACTGTTCCAAAGGACCATATATAATCTAGACTGCCATGATAAGACCTTTCCAGTGCACTATAGGTTTGTTCATTGGACCAATCTGCTACCCTCTCGTATCATTAATTGTGTAAAACCTCTGCAACTGTTAAAATCCCCTTCATTATACATTTTACCAACACCTTTCCAGTTTTACTTGTTTGTTGTACTTTTTTTCTCATAGAGTGAATTTTTTACTTGCTATAGATGAAGGAGAGACATATATATTTTAGGCCAACTAAACATTTCCACCTATTTATTTAAAATGCCCTTTTCCTCTCATTTGCAAATAAGGTTGTTCTTTTTGTCCTTTATTAAGAAAAACTAATATTCATATGCTCAAGGTGATTTTCTAGGATAAAAATGAACTTGATGAGGCTGTAATATAATGAATGTATATGTAAGCAATTATCCTAAAATGTATCTCTTTCTTAATCAGATATTCTTGTACTATGTATTATTATTTGTTCCACATGCTCTTGCATACAGGCAATTGATATTGTATTTATCTTTGTATACACAAATTATAAAATTTTCAAAACTTCTACCCTAATTTTACTATTGGAACTGGAAAAAAACACAAATATTAAGATAACGTATCCAGTTAAAATGAAGGATTTAGTATTCAGTGCAAACAATGACAAATACAATATCAATATCCTGTAAATCAGTACCTGCGATTTGATCAACCTTATCAAGTTAGCAGAGCTTACAAAGAGATCGAAATCAAACACTCCACATTTTACCTAATAGAGTTAATTAGTTTACTAGTATTAACCTCTACCCACCTAGCTACAAGCAAGTTCTAGCTTTATTGCCAAAGATAATGATTTTTGAAATGAAATTTAGACAAGATACAAAAGAGATTTTTTCTCACACTTATCCTTTGTAAAAATTTTACATTTGTAATACATGTAGTGTCATACAACATGAATTTTCAGAGCAACTGTATGAACCAAGTTTCATAGTACCAAAAAGCCAAAATGTATACTTAATAAAAACCAGAATCAGGCTTTCGTTGTCATTGCTTGTGTCTTTGAAGTCTGGACTGTTGGTTTTAATGAACATTGTTTATAGATGACCAGTGTCTATTGGAAACTTGTCAGTGGATTGATACTGCCATGGTCCTCTTTCAATTTGTATTTTTGCATTGAATGTATAGGAAGTGTATTGAATGCTCTGTAAAAGATATGAACCAATATTGAAAATGAAGAAGTTGTATAGTTAATATGCACTATTTGAAGCTCTGAGTTTATACATCAGAGCTAGTAAGCATATCATTAAGACCTGCATTGGAGGCTTTTAGGTTTTTAAGTGATGACCAACTGATAATTGTTTTAACATTTGAGTGTGGTGGAAATAAACATTTGAAAAGACCTGCTAGATCAATTTGAAACCAGATTTTGTCAAAGTTGATCATTTAAATGTTCTTGTCAATCAAAAGTATTGCTGAATTCCTTGTATAATCTTGCTAGATTTGCATCATTAGGGATGCAGACCTGCAAGTCCCTTTAGCTTTATTTGTTACATTATATTTTGTATTTTTCAATGTAATTATTTAAATTTGAATTTAGTAAAACTATAGTAATTGAAATTTTTAAAATGTTTTACTCATTAATTTTCCTGGAACATTAGAAAATACAACTCTTTTAAGTACAATGTATATCAAATTGTTAAATGGTTATGTAATGTAATTTCAGTGGATTTTATTTACTTTGAATTTTTAAAAAGAAATAATGATTGTAAATAATAGTTGACTTTTTTGTAGGATAGAGAAATGAAAAGGCAGCAGGCTTTATTGATGAAAGAACAAGTTAATACGGTAAAATTTGATATACCTTTTAACTTATTACAACACCCCAGATCGGAAGGAGATGAAGATACTGTTTGACTATGAAGAAGAGCTCTCTGAAATTTGTTATCTTGTGAATGTCACCTTGTTATACCCTGTGACACTGTGGCTCAATCTTTTACTGTCACCCACCCAATTTCTTCAAGAAAAAAAGGGGGTTATAGGGGAAAAGGATCTGTATTTAAAACTTATCTTTTTGGCCTATTGCTAAGTTTTAATATTTGACATCTAGTTTCAGAGTTATGTCCTTTACCAAGGTGGTAAATAAACTCATTTGCTGTGTACCTAATATATTTAGTATGTCACATCAACCAAAAGACATACATTTGGGGAAGCTTTATCTAATTTCACATCTAGTGGAAGGGCACTTTATTGCAAAAGACAATTCTTCCTATGTTTAGTTATCAGATCAGTATTAACATTATAATGTTCTTAACAGGATAGAGAAAGAAGACGTCAGCATATACTGTTGGTGAAAGCATTAGAGACACAAAAGAAGCAGGCGGTAAGAAATTCCATGATTAAAGAACTGAAAAAGACTTACAGACTAGCTTTTTACTACTTGATTATATAATTTTATACCAAACGGCACTTTATAAAATATGCTAGCAAATAAACCTTCATGACTTACATTTTTTGATATTTCAGTTTGTTGAAGGTGAAAACACAAAATTTCTAATTTCATTATTTTTGGAGCTTAATTCTTGGGATCCCATTACCTCTGATTGTTGATCAATTACTCTACAGTGTATTTTTGATGCAAATTTACTGTGGAACTATACCTACCATACAACTAAATGTTATCCCAATATCTGTCATAAATTGGAACTTAGTAATGATAGAAAATTATACTATCTTCATTTGCCTTTTGCCAAAATACAGAAGAATGTGTATGCTTTAATATACATCAATAAAATTGAGAAAGGAAATGAGGAATGTGTCAAAGCGACAGCAACCCGACAACAACCCGACCATAGTTCATTTTCCTTTGCAAATGCTTTCATATTAACAGTTGGAGACTTATCATCAGAAACTGTAAAAGCAAATGCTTGATCTTCTGCTACTGTATTAATTGAACTTCAGAAGCTGCTAAAAATAGAAATTAGGAGATTTTTTGTATTGCAAATAGAATAAAGGTAAACAGTGATATAATTTATATTAATAGGAGAAAGATAGAATAAAAGAATCCAGAATGGCTGAGAAGAAGATTTCAAGAGAAAGAAAAATGGTAACAATTCCCTTTACGAATAATTATTATAATTAAAGATCCTAATGGTGATATAAATGGCCACTGTCATTTAAAAAATTGACAAAAATACATGTAAATTGCCAATTACTAGCAAACTTTGTGGAAATGATAACTTTAAGAATTGTGTTTGAAGAATCAAACACCCCCTAACATACCTACGATGAGGAGAAAAGTTAACTCAATATGAATAAAGGTGATATGGTGGCATACATCAATTCTACATTAACTAAAAACCCCAAAAGCTTGAGACATATAGTCTTCAACAATAAACAGGTGTCTGCATATGTCAAACTCAAAACCGACTTGCTTAAAACAAGTTGTTAATAGATTGAATAGAGTTTTGCCAATTTACTTGAAATCATTATAAATAAGTCTCTTACTTGCTTTCTTATTTCGTAGTGATATTATCAAATTTGGTCTACATAGTCTTTATATGAGAAGTTACTTAGTTTGGCCTGGTTGTTCAATTATTTATAATAATATGGTACTTGGTCTGAACTTGAATTTCTATTTGTAGGAGCAAAGAAGACAGGAGCTACAATTACTTAGAGAACTAAGGAGACCAGTTGATGACATGCAGCTTAAAGAAGCCAGGGTATATATATATTTTTTTTGCATGTTTTGTGTTTAACAATAAATACTAGTTGAAAAAAGAAACTATATACCAGTAAAAAACAATCTAATATTAAAACTTAAATTTTAAATGCATGTGAAACTTTTAATTTAAAAAAAAGGTTGAATATGTTTTATATACTGTATGGCTAAGTTTTGCTATAAAAGATTTACATGGACTTTCTATTAGAACTTTATTGACTACGACTAGAGTTATGATTAATATAAAACGCAGCTAGACTTATTGATATATAACTACAGTTATTGCTATAATACAACTGTTGTAATAAAACACGATTAATTACATTTTAATTACATTAGCATTTTTGTATACATCTTTTTTCTCTTTTTTTTTTCCAGGTATTACCAGAGTATCCCAGGATAAAAGGAATAGAATTGAATGGGACTGCATTTGCTGATATCCTGATGGTTTTGGAATTTTTGCATAATTTTTCAGATGCTCTTGGTTTTGGTATGTACAATTATCTTTTTATTTAAATCTTTGTAATATCGGGCCCGCTAGATTTTGGTCAGTGCTTTACAGTAATAATTTTGGCTGTTGGCTATTTGTATGTAGTATAATAACTCAGTGCTATTTTGGATTTCATAATTTTTATCCTGAAGGATTTTATACGACAGCAAAAATTTTTGAAATTTAGAGCATAGGTTTTTTTTACCAATTAGATTTAAAATGTTATCAGAAAGGTGCACAATATTTTTGTTCAAGTTAATATGATATAAAAATGTAATTGTGCTAACCTTGACTTACTTTTAGTAGATAGTGATACCTTGCCCACATTGAGGACACTTCAGGAGGCTGTTATTGGTAAAAATGAGGAAGATATGGAAGACTATATAGCTCTAACTTCACATCTTACTAGATATGCTGTCATGGATCCTGGGGTTCCAAATCCTAAGGAGGTAAGGAGAAAAAAGTTACAACACACTGGGCAAAATGTGTAATATAATAACATCTTCATGATGTTTCAAAATTAACAGATTCACTGATGCTTATTCATCACCAGAAGATAACAATATGGTGTAAAAAACTAAATGTTGCATTATTTAAGTAATCTTTTGATGATTTGCATGCTTGAAAAAAAAATAAAAAAATTCTTGGCTTCAAATGCTGCATGCTTATGGGTGATCAATGCATCAGTTTTAGTTTTAAAAACACAAAATATAGTTTCAGATAACAAAAGATATCTTAAATTGAAAAAAAGTTAAGAGCTTATATATTTAAGATGGTTTTGTGAGTAAATATGTTCAAAGATTGATAAGTATAGATTATCGAGTTTTCTACACATTGAAATCATAAAATATCAGCTGCAAGCCACAATGTTAACCTTTTTGGTGAGTGAGCGCAGCATTATGTCAAGTGTGTAGGGAAGGACTATAAATGTGAATTGAAAATTTTAGGCCATCCTATTATATGACTACAATTAGATGTGAATTATTATTTTAGGCAGTAACAAAGCTAGGACAGAAGATTATAGATGTTGATATTAGTGATGGTGTTGTATCTGAGGTTCTTTGTATCTTCATCACTGCAAGGAATGGTAAACCAAATGAGGTAACTGTGCGAGACCAAATATCTCTCATACCAAACGGTGATATTAAATGTCACTGAATGGAGAGATATAAGATAATTGAAACTTTACTACTGGGTGTCTCAAATTTTTGTGTGTCGATATTTTCAGGAGTGTTTTATTATTTTTTAAATTTTATCTGCTTCAGCATACCAGAGATTTCACAAAAATAAAATTTTGATGCCTCAAGTTACATCAGTTTTTGGAAGTGATTAAAGGTTTTCAATGTAAAGTGAACTTAAAACTTCTATGATATGATTAGAAGTAAAAAACTGAAGCTTTTAGTTGTTTAAGATGTTTTATAAAAAATGAAATTTCATTTTCCATGTTACACCAATGCACAATTTTTTGTTCAGAAAAAATCGGCTTGTTTTGTATTTCAGAAATCTCTTAAATGAAAGAAAAAAAAAATAGTGCTGAATCATTAGATTAAAAGTTTGTTATATTCTTTCAGATGAGTGATTGGTTACAAGAGAAACCATTAGAATCACTTCATCAAAACCAAAGAGCTTCAATCTTGGCCTTCCTTTGTAATGAGTTGTTATGTGGGAAATCTATTTCAAGGTGAGTGTATACAGAAAGTAGAGTTGCACATTTTATTCCAATGATTTTAAATGATGAATGTTCCTAGTGTCATCAGTCTGCATGGTTACCATTTAAGTATTTAAATGGTGTTAGTGTGAAATACTAATAGATATAAGAAGATGTGGCATGAGTGTCAGTAAAACAACTCTCTATCCAAGTCAAACAATATAAAAGTAAACCATTATAGACATTTAATTAAGGCAGATGCAAGAACAAGCAAATAACAAGCTTTATTGAAACTTACCAATATGTTTTAAAAGATAAAGGTTAAAGAAGAATTTTTTGCTGGAAAATTAATTTATTTAAGAGAAATATGAACTATTGACATCGTTTTGTATTGTTTCATTTTCATCTTTAATCTTAGAAACTACCTTGAAAAAAAAAGTTTGAAAGAATATTGTTTGGAAAAAAAATCGCAGAAAAATTTTACTGCAATCTTCGAGAAATACTTGCTTGTTTGGTGATATTTTACTTCGTGTGCTGTACTTGAAATGATAATGCAGTCAATAAAAAATCTTTGTTACTTTTTGTTGCAAATTTGCAATATGGATCTCCTTGGAACAGTTTTATATTTTAGATATTTAAATGCCTTACGAGAGCGTTTCTTAACTAGTATTGCAGGTACTGAAGTTTTGTCAGTATTATTAGCATAGATGTGAGATCAGTGACTTAAACTCGTGATAAGTTGTTATGGTTAACGAAAGTTTCTTTACACTGTTAAAATGAAATTTTGTATTTTTCAGTGAAATAGAGAAGAATTTAGATCACATGGGTGACATTCGAAGAGACAAATGGGTAATAGAAGGACAACTAAGAAGGTCAGTTAATTCTTTATATCATAAATTAAAGCTTTACATCTTGTTCAATATTTTTGACTGATATAATGATGAATATAGATAAGAAAATTACTATCTAAGGACTGTGGTCAAAGTAACCAGTTGAGATAAATTAAAAAAAAAAGAAAAAAAAAGCAAACAACCATTATATATGTAATCAACAATTTGATATTATTAGTAAATTGTACACTGACATCTCATATAAATTACATAAATTACCAAGAAGAATGGAGGGTTTATATATTTTTTTCTCTATTGTCTGATTTTAAACTTTATACAGATTAACATATAATTTGTGTTTTACAAGTCTACAGTATATCTACAGATAGGAAATTTGATATCAGTATATTTAATTGTATGACTTAATTAAAATAGAATAACTACAGTAGTCTAAAATTGTGTTTCAAGGTTAAGAGTAAAACAAGGAAAAAAGTTCCGGTCTCCCACTAAGCCAGTTAGAGAAGATGATAACTCAGTCCTGACAAAGGATGGTGACGACAGTATTCTAACTTGTCAAGATGGCGATGAGAGTACATGTATGAGTGTTAGTAAAAGAGGCAGTGATGAAGAAGAGGAAAAAGATGATGAAAGTGGAAATGAATATGATGAAAATCAGTCTGTAAAAGACAATGAAGAGGAGGTGGTAAGTCAAAGACTTTTACCAAAACTATATCCTTTGATGTAAGATTTTATCCTCATTTATCTTGTCTTTTGGCCTTTTATTTCTTAAACCATTTTTTTCAATTTTAGAGGTAAAGCTTTAATCTTAAGTAAACCATATTGAGTTCCTTTTTCAGTTTATTATGGTCTATTGCAGGAAGATGAGAATCTTAGTTTTGAAGAATGTGAGAAAAAGATTGAGAAGTTACAAAAGGTAGGACATTATAATTTGTGTCTACTTCAGCTGTTCTAAATGCTTAAATAAACAGATTATTAGATAAACATACTAGAGATAATTCATATTAACTGTATGAATAAATAAGACTGTTTTTATCGTTCTCTTAAGAAAGACTGTTGAGAAATTAAAAAAAAAGGTATATGCTGTCATTCTCTCTTAATTCATTCTACAACATACAGTTATACAGGCGTCTTTCTCAATAACTTTAAATATTGAGCTGACTTTTATGCACCACTTATAGGGGCCATCTGTTTTTCTGTCTGTCCCTCTTCAGGTAAAAGTTTTTGGTCCAAGTAGTTTTTGATAAAGTTGAAGACTAATCAACTTGAAACTTAGTTCACATGTGCCCTATGATATGATCTTTCTAATTTTAATGCAAATTGAGTTTTGATCCATATTTCATGGTCCACTGAACATAGAAAATGAAAGTGTGAGTGGGGCATCTGTGTACTATGGACAAATTCTTGTTAGTACTAATGTGATTCTTCTATGATGAGTTACAAATCGAGATTAAGTTTGGTTCTACACCACCACAGATATTTGCTGACATTGCAGGCTTTGAAAATTTTGTGAAAACTAAATAAAGATTGAGAACATTATTCTTTTAAAGGTTTGCATGTATTTTTAATAATAGGTACATTATATATATACTATTTCTAAACTTAAATGTTTTACCTACTGAAATCAATCTCTTAAGAAAGTGTGACACGCAGTATTACTATTTTAGCAGAGTTAAAAGATAACATATTTATGTATTTTAGCAACATGCTCAACATAGAGCAAAAGTGTTCAAAGCATCTCATAGAGTTCGTGCAATAACATTGGGACAAGATAGATACAAACGACGATACTGGGTGCTCCCGAAAGCAGGAGGAGTTTATGTGGAAGGATTAGAATCTGGTCATTTTGAAGAAACAAACATGAAACAGGAGTGTGAAATTAAATCAGAATCAACAAGCATGGCAGTGGAAGATACAAAAGCAAACATTAAAGATATTAAGGAAGAAAATGAATTGTCTTCTTCAAAGCTTCTGAAATTAAAAAGCTCAGAAAATTCCAGTTTAGGATCTTCAGAAGTATCTGATAATGTGAATATTAAACAGGATAGTAGTGATTTCTCAGGAAAAAAAGATAATGAAGCTGAAAACACAAATTCAGATGTAGAAATGAAATCCTGCAATGGGGAAATTTCTACTTCAGCAGATAATAGTGCAATAAGTTTACAAACAGAATCAAAAAATATTTTCTTACAAAGTCCTACTTCAAATAAGTTGAGTGATTTGTGCAATTTATCTACAGTAAAGTCCGAGCGGAGTGAGGACTCTAATATTATCATACCACATGCTCATTCATCACCGTTGATCACTCCATATTCACCATCTCCATTCAATATGTTCTTCAACTCATTTTCAAATCAAACAACTGAATCAAATGCTAGTCCACTGCCAGCCCACCAACATCCAAAATCATCAACACCTTCCACTGACTCAAAGTCAAGCTTTCTCAGTATTGACACTCTACTTAAGAAGGAAAGTGAACCAGTAAAAACATCATCATCATCTATATTCAGTACTTTTTCGTTAGCCCAAGATCAAATAACATCAAATGACGATCAGAAGCCATGGTTTAGTATATTACCAAGAATGCCTTGTGAAGATTTATCAGTGGCTCAGGTCACATCACAATTGGGAATGCATGGTTCTTATAATTCACTTCCATTTTTCTCACCACTAACTGTTAGTGCCTTTCCCATACAAAGTCCAGCTTTTTCATCATTCCAAATAGGACAGTTAACAAATTCAAATCAGGACGAGGGTGAAATAAAACAGAATTTGAATATCTCAGAGACAAATAATTCTTTCAAAATTCCTAATACACCAAAGATGGAACCAAATACTCCAAGCATTTTTGATCAAGGAGAAATTAATACTTATGATGAACCTCAACCCATTGAAAAAGGTGAGTAAAATTATCAAGTCTATATCTATTTCTTTTGTTATATATGAATAATGATAGTGGACCTTGAGATACTCATACTGTGGAAAATACCAAAATTAAAATCTCAAACAATGAAATGATATTGTTTAAAATGATATTTATATCTTGTGGAAACCTGAATGATATTTCTATGTGATTGAAAAATTGAAAGACTTGCTTTGTAAGATAAAAAATATACTTAGGGCAGGGGACATTTGAACACTTTTCTTTTATTATTATTTTGTAAAATGTAGTGTCAATCTTTGTTGATTTTGATTTAATTTAGTAATGACAGAAGGCTGGTGGAGAGTTATAGATCAGAATCAAGTGAAGGAGTTGATGAGATGTTGTCATCCCAGAGGAATTCGGGAGAAGAATCTACAAAAAACATTACAGAAATTTCAAGAATATGCTTGTGAATCCTGCAGCAAAGGGGATAAACATAGTAAGTATTTCTGAGGTTTACACAATTATCTTAACAAAAAATGGGTAAAGGGATATATAAGATAGCAACTTAACAACATATTACAACCAAATTCACATACGTTTTTCAACAAAACACAGATGACAATAGGAAATATAAACTCAATATTCCCTCAGACTCTAGACAGGAACAGAATAGATTTAACAGACACGTTCAGAGATCTACTTCCTTTATATATGTTTCACTGACTTTAGTTTTACATAGAGTTCAGTTTTTTCGGTTACCAAGAAAACTACAACTGTAAAACTTGGTATATGGATGGATGTATTAAAAAAATTATGTATTAATTAAAATCAAATATCTTCTTTTTACCCGATGGATATGATAAGATTTAAAAAAAATCTTATGTGAATTAATTTTGATTTAGGGGTTAAGGTGATTTAAATTTAAGAGGTTGAAAGTAAGACACATTTTGTAGCTAAGTGTATGCAGAATGTTAACACCACAGAATCAAGTGCAGAAACAATAAAAATACAATTTGTTCTGAATCCAGGAAAAAGTGTACTTGCAAAACTATTTATATCTTCTTTTATAATCATGCATATCTTTTTCTCAGTTGTATCCCTTGAAGCCTCTGACTCCTCTGATTCTGAAGAGGAAAATAAGGAAACTAATGAAGACAAAAAAGAAGACAATAATGAGGATGAGAAGCAAGAAAAAAGAAAGAAGAAAAAGAGGAAAGAATCTGAAGAATCAGTTATAGATCATGCTCACCAGGTTGAACTGACTGTGCTGGATGCAGTAGAAAATCTGGAGGAAAGGGTGGCATCTGCTAGTCTTCAAGTTAAAGTTAGTTTTTGTACTTCATAATTACAATTTAACTAAACTTTATATAATTTGTGACTTGCTATTACCCATCTATAATTTTAAACATTTCCTTATTTTAAGATATTTGACATTTGTGAAATCAGCCAATTTTTTGGCCAGAATTGTTCACAGAAGCAAGTCTATCATATTATCTTAACCTCAATTTCACATTTAAACATTATATTTATGTATTCCTTACCAACTATGTATGACAGCACTGCTTCCAGTGGCAGATCCAGGCGAGGGTTTCTAATGGTTTGAACTCAATATTTTTTTTTTACAATCAATGCTTTTTTATGGGGACATATGATTGGAACCCTCCCTTTATTCTGTGTTGGAACTACCCCTAGCTTCTAAAAGCATCATGTATCCTTTACTTTCCCAGAATTGATTTTATTACTGAACAACAATCAGTCCTTTTGAAGTAAGTACATCTTGTTTGTTAATATGTTATAATAAGTAAAATTCTGTGAAAAATAAATGTGTTTTGAAGTTAAAATAATTTTTCTGACTGAAGTTTTATCGCGGTAGTGATGACTTCTTAACAAACTTTATCCATTGATATACCACACTTTAAGTCATGTCAATTTAAGGGAATTGATATAAGTTCTTTTTGTTCCTTCCTGACAAATTCCTTGCCCAAAGTCCCCCTCGTGTTGATAACCTTGTATGTAGGTATAAGGCATTATTAAGATGGGATAACAAAAATCAAACCTATGAATTACAGGTTAACTATATTTTGTATGTAGATATGTTTTAATAAGATTATATGCATCTGAAATATGTGTAATAGCTGAAACCACATTTTTATAGCTTCACTTGTGAAGATTGGTTTTACAGATAAGATCATCTGTAATGATGTTTGGTTGTGACAAGTAAATGTCCATCTGAAATATGTCATTTGGAAAGGTCTTATCACACCTAATATATATATTTATTCAGGTCAACATTAATTTATTTATACTCCACTCACAATATCTAGAATTGAATACTTATTTTAAATGTTATAGGGATGGAAAGTTCCACAAAGAATCTCAGATGAATCTGATATAAAGCTGGTAGATAGATTCCATGAAAATCTCAAAGAGAATGAAAAATATCCTCTGGATGTTGCCAGGGAAAAACTAATCAACCTTGAGCCAAACATAGAAAGACGATATCTTAAACCTCCATTGTGTAAAAAGTAAGTTAACTTATTTCAAGGAATAGTAAAATATTATTGCCAACTAATTCATTAGGGGGCAATTTCTGTCTTATCATGCAAACAGTGATGTGTTTGGAAGAGTAATATTGCCTGAAACTGCTCTTTATGTCTTGGATTCTAAATTATCTTAATTTCATATAAAGACATATCTTCAAACCACAACATAGAAACTAAAGACTAAGCAACATGAACCCCACCAAAAAGTACGGAAGATCTTAAGGTGGCTCAAAAGGATAAGAAGAACCTGCTTACTCCATTTGTGGAACCCTTTCATGTTGCTCGTTAAAGTAAAAAAACATTTTTTTTACAAACAAACATTTATGATGAAGTGTCTGCGGTTGATTGTTATCTTATATGGAAAGCTATTTCACAAAATGTTTATGCTAAATATTGAATGATGCATAAAGATTTTTTAATAATTGATGTTTGTTTTTTTGCAGTCAGCAGATAAATATGGCCAACATATCTGCATCTAGTTTCAACGATGGACATGATTCTAGTCATTGTGATGAAAATGGAGATGAAGATGAGGAGGAACAACCTAGTACTCCTGCTCCAGTACCATCTGGTCTTCTAACTTGGAGGAATGCTGTGGCTTTGTCTAAATCTCCTGCTCAGTTGACTTTATGTGTTTATCAGCTTAATAATGCAATATCATGGGAAAAGTCCATCATGAAAGTGGTAAGTGAATTATATTGTAAAATAATCAGGATAAATGGGTAGATGTATTAATTGTCTCAAGAAGTCCATTATGACAAGTTATGATATGCTGGAAGTTTTTTAACAACCTTGACTAGCTAAACATCCCTTGCACGGTCGGTATTACAAGTTTATTATCTCCCTTCCTTGACAAGTCCTATATACAACTTGTCTAAACATCAACCCAACAATGTTAGATCTGTAAAGTTGCTTTCGCAAATTTTTGGTATATATATATATATATATATACAACTCGTCTAAACATCAACCCAACAATGTTAGATCTGTAAATTTGCTTTCGCAAATTTTTGGTTCTTCCCTCGCCGGGATTCGAACCCATGCGACTGTGATATCGTGACACCAAATCGCCTGTACTGCAGCCGTCCCGCTAGACCACACGCATGGGTTCGAATCCCGGCGAGGGAAGAACCAAAAATTTGCGAAAGCAAATTTACAGATCTAACATTGTTGGGTTGATGTTTAGACGAGTTGTATATACATTATGTACACAGCCATGTATCACCATCATTGATGGCGATCCGATGGATACATCTGTTGTAGGGTTGTCACTGACTCAGACGTACTTAGATCTGTAAATTTGCTTTCGCAAATTTTTGGTTCTTCCCTCGCCGGGATTCGAACCCATGCTACTGTGATATCGTGACACCAAATCGCCTGCACTGCAGCCGTCCCGCTAGACCACACGACCACCTGGGCTCTAAAAAAAAAGAGCTTTCGCTGGCCATGTGTTACCTTTCCACGTCAGTTTTTTAATCTAGCGGCGTACTACAGTACATGATATATAAGGCATGAAGATGTTATGGTTACAGATCAGCTAAATTATCTATAGTAAAGGATCCTACAAATTAATGTGAGATACAGTCACAGAAAATAATTATATTCATAAGTACGTCTGAGTCAGTGGCAACCCTACAACAGATGTATCCATCGGATCGCCATCAATGATGGTGATACATGGCTGTGTACATATATATATATATATATATCAGGATAAAGGAGAAGGTGTGTTAAATTTCTCATGAAGTCCATTATGTCAAGTTAATTATCTCCCTTCCTTTGAGTAGCATGTTTGGATAAAGGAGAAGATGTTTTGATTGTCTCATGAAGTCCATTATTTCAAATTAGTTAATAGCACTTCAGCTGGCCCCTAAAAAAATGTATACTAGTTTAGCAAAGATCCTAAAACATATAAATGAACCAAAATTAAAAATAACATACAAAACTACTAAACCACTTTCGAGTTTGTCCTTCACTGGAAAAAACTCGTCAATTATGCACCTCTTTATGATGTCATTTACCAGATAGAGGGGATTGACTATATCCTTGCACTATTAATGTACATTAAGCGTCTAAGTGATCGTCATTGTGCAGGATAAACTAGAAATAATGTTTTTTCCGTAGGTACTTTTAAAACACAATCCCCTAATGACAGCAGTGCTGATTGTAAATTATGAGAATTCAATTTGCTGAATAATTCATGCAATATAACATGATAGTTTTCCAACCACTTGCTCAATATTAGAACGGAAGTGACGACTCCCCTAAAAGCATGAATGATGTTCACTAAATCCAAAGCTTTTGATGAAAATGCATCGAAAGTTGTCTATTAAAGGCCAGAGGTTCCTGACCAGGGACAAGTGCAAAAATGAGGAGGGGTTTAACATGTTTTATGAGATCTCAACACACCTATAACTCAAGCCAATGTGTGGATTCGAAAAAATACACAGCAATGAGTACAGTAAGACTCAGTTTGAAAGAAGTTTGAGTACAATATTAGATAAGGAAGAAGAAACTTAGCAAAATTGACAATGATGAACATAAATGTACAAAGGACTACTAGCAGTTACTGACATGCCAGCTATGTGACATGTGTAGCATGTTCTACTATAATTGTGAATCAATGACATTTTTTAATCACATTAATTGAAGGAGTCCCAATGTATAAACCCCAGCTTATTTGCATGTTAAAAGCATCATTATTATGTAAAATATTAGAATTGTTCTTTTTTTCTTTAGTTATGTCAGATCTGCCGTAAAGACGATAATGAAGCAGAATTATTGTTATGTGATGGCTGTGATAAAGGTTACCATACATACTGTTTTAAGGTTAGTTTTTGTCGAGCCTGCAACTTTTGTTGCAGAAAGCTCGACATAGGGATAGTGATCCGGCGGCGGCGGTGTTAGCTCACTTCTTAAAAGCTTTATATTTCAGAAGGTGGAAGACCTGGATGCTTCATACTTTGTATATAGATGCTTCATGTTACGAAGTTTCCGTCAGTCACATGTCCAATGTCCTTGACCTCATTTTCATGGTTCAGTGACCACTTGAAAAAAAAGTTCAAATTTTTTGTAATGTTGAATTCTCTCTTATTATAAGTAATAGGATAACTATATTTGGTAAGTGCGTACCTTGCAAGGTCCTCATGTCTGTCAGACAGTTTTCACTTGACCTCGACCTCATTTCATGGATCAGTGATCAAGGTTAAGTTTTGGTGGTCAAGTCCATATCTCAGATACTATAAGCAATAGGGCTAGTATATTCGGTGTATGGAAGGACTGTAAGGTGTACATGTCCAACTGGCAGGTGTCATCTGACCTTGACCTCATTTTCATGGTTCAGTGGTTATAGTTAAATTTTTGTGTTTTGGTCTGTTTTTCTCATACTATATGCAATAGGTCTACTATATTTGTTGTATGGAATGATGGTAAGGTGTACATGTCTAGCGGGCAGATGTCATGTGACATTGACCTCATTTTCATGGTTCAGTGGTCAAAGTTAAGTTTTTGAGTTTTGGTCTTTTTATCTAATACTGTATGCCATAGGTCAACTATATTTGGTGTATGGAAATATTTTATGATCTTTATGTCAGTCGCGCAGGTTTTATTTGACGGTGACCTCATTTTCACGGTTCATTGCACAGTGTTAAGTTTTTGTGTTTTGGTCTATTTTTCTTAAACTATAAGTAATGGGTCAACTATATATGTTGTATAGAAGCATTGTTAGCTGTACATGTCTGCCTGGCATGGTTCATCTGACCTTGACCTCATTTTCAAGGTTCATTGGTCTTTGTTTAGTTATCTTGGTTAATGTTAAGTTTATGAGACAGTTGTAATAAAACTAAGCTTTATACTTAAAACTATCAGCATAATATCAATGATTAGTATAGAAGGCGAGACATTTCAGCGTGTGCACTCTTGTTATAAATTTGGTTTCTGAAAAAAATAACTTTTCTTTAATGGTGAGAATGTTTTATTCAGGAGGAGAGAGCAGATTCAACTATAAAAGGTTCAATTCCTCTGTAGCAAATTAAAAACATTTAGGAAAAATTGTAAAACTATGAAGCAACCAACCATCTTATCACCTTATTGCATCAAAACTTAAAAACATCCAAAAAAAATAGTGTATCAAAACCCTTAAGTGGTTTTGTGCTTTTACACACCCAAGAACTGTCAATGAGGGATTATACATGTAGATAAACTGAATGACTCCACCAATGAATGAATGATACTCAAGTCACCATTATTCCCACAATCCTACTAAAACAACAAATCTACTTATCTTTTCTTTCAGTTTTTATGACTTTATATTTCAGCCAAAGATGGACAACATACCAGATGGTGATTGGTACTGCTATGCTTGTATATCTAAGGTAATTTATCATCTATTCAAGTCAGATATTTTAATTAGTTTATTTTCATGGGTACCAATTTTCTTGGTTTGAAGAATACTTGCATTTTCGTGGATATAAAATTTCTTGGTTTTGGTAAAGTATGTATACATTCCTATAGAAAATTTGTAATTCGTTGAACATTTAAATTCATGGTTCCCCTGTACCCACGAAATCCACTAAAATTGGTATTCAACGAATTTAAATGAATCCATAGTATTGAAAGAGATTTATTCTATTGATATTGGTACGTCTTCACATTACGCATGGTAACATCTACATTATTTGTAAAGCATCCAAATTTTAAATTTTAAATATATATTTCAACAGTATGCAAATCTTTGTAAATGTAGTTTAAAAATTTATTATCATAGTTTACTCAGTTAAACAAACTTCACTGGATATGGGTTTGCACCAAGGGTAAATCTGAAACAGTTACCTCAAAAATGTATTGATCATTTTAGTCTTCATCCTTCATTTTAAAAAATAAAACGTTTAATAATGGAATGAAATGGTGGTATACTTTAAATCGTTACATGATACTTGTCTAGATATTTTGATATCAGTTTTTGCATCCATACTTCCCTATCCATTAGTGTGAGACATTTCCTCAGTCATTTGATTCTGCTTTGAATAACTTAAAAATCATCAGCTATCTTGACAATCTAGAGGTCATTTGGGTGATGTCTCATCGACATATACCTCACTCTGTCTCATTTATGTATACTTCACATCTACCTCATATTATTCTAATTATCCTAACTCATTACCACTACTCAGACTTTAATTTGCAGTCAAAATTCTTGAAAATAAACTCATCGCAGCAACCAGGCATAATTTTTGTATGCCTGATAAATGTGATGCTTACAAAAGACCTACCTATCCGTGAAGTTGAGCCGAGAATTCCAAAAGGTTCTGCTTAATTCAGCTGAAATATAGTTTTAATAGAATATAAAGATAAATTTTGTCTGAAATTATTTTACATTTTCTTATACAGGCAACAGGTGAACCTTGCTGTATAGTATGTGGAAGAAAGAATGGGAAGATAATTGAATGTGATCATTGTCCAAGAGCAATACATATAGACTGTCTAAATCCACCATTACCTCGGATGCCCAGAAAATATGCTTGCCCTTCTTGTATTGCAAATCAGGTAAACTATTATTTTTTATTTTCCACCTGTATAGCTGGAGGCAAAAGCCGGTTTAGTATCTGCCCCTAAAAACAAAATGTCCTGCAATTATCAAAGATTTGTATTAAGAATTGATGGTGTACAACTCATATGCTGTCTACAACTTATTTTAATGTCAAGTTTCAATAAATTGGCATATATATATTGCAAAGATTACAAAGATATGCAAAATGAAAATAGTTATTTTCGATGTGAACTGGCACAACTCTAAATTTCCAGTTGTGACAGTTTATATGTTATAACTGCATTGAGGGCAGTCCTCAAACAAAAAAAATCAGAAATGTCCTAATTGATCCAAGTTTGTGTAATATTTTAAATTTGACAATGGTAGGGCAATTGCAACAGAAACTACATACAACTGTATTTAAGCCTCCCAAACGAATAGCAGTCTAATAATGATTAGAAAAATAAGTTTGATCTAATGTTTGCCGAACGACCATTCATACGTTTGTTGGATGGCTGCTTTGTCTCGCCAACATACTGCATGCCACATCGACACTGAAGGAGGTATACAACATTCTGGGTTTTTCAAGTTACATTGCAAAGTATAGTGTACACATACCCAGTCGAGTGGCAAGTAAATGTTTGAGTATTGAGTATTTGTTGACAAATCAGACAACGTCTGTTACCACATGACTTGCACCATCCTGCAATTGAACAGCTTTTATTTGAGGAGACGTCAGCTCTAACAAATAAGTCTTTGAGACTTGCTGGTCTCTGAAAAGCTAAGACAGGAGAATTGGGAAAGATCTTGGATAATTTAGGGTGTTTTGCAATATTTTGCCAATTGGCACGGATCAAACGTGAAAGGTTAGTAAAGGGTGGATTGTATGTTAGAACAAACGGGACTATTTTGCTGCGCCTTTTCCGTTTGTACTGTAAGAGGTCATTGCAGCTGTTATTGTTAGTGCACGCAAACCCCTTATCTATGTCCAATTTCTTATAACCTTGTTTTGTCAAAAATCCGCAAAGTTCCTGTAATCGTTTCGTGACAGCTTCCTCAGAGGAGCAAATCCCCTTGACTTTGAGAGCTTGACTGTACGGGATACTTTTTGTACAGTGCTTGGGGTGACAGCTTTCGGGAGAAAGGTACTGATGTTTATCTGCGGGTTTAACGTCTCCTCAAATAAAAGCTGTTCAATTGCAGGATGGTGCAAGTCATGTGGTACTGTAAACCAACTTATTTTCGCGGATACTTTATTTCGCGTTCTACCCTTTCTTGACCACTTCGCGGCTATTTTATTTTGCGATTTTCTTATTTACTTGAAGGAAAGATCTAAGTTTTACATGTTCGCGACGATTTATATTCGCGTTATTTTTCTACTCGCGAAAGTCGCGAAAAATAAATCGCTCGCGAAAATAAGTTGGTTTACAGTAATACTCAAACATTTACTTGCCACTCGACTGGGTCTGTGTACACTATATTTTGCAATGTAACTTGCAAAACCCAGAATGTTGTATACCTCCTTCAGTGTCGATGTGGCATGCAGTATGTTGGCGAGACAGAGCAGCCATTCAACAAACGCATGAATGGTCATCGAAGTGACTACACTTGCAAGCTCGACCTACCCGTAAGTCGTCATTTGAGATCACCTGGGCACACACAAGCTGGTCTCAAAAACCTTACCATCACAATCATAGACCACAATGAGGGGTTGGTCGAAGGTCGACAGAGTCGCTCGGGAAACATTTTGGATAAGAAAGTTACGGACAGTTTCCCCAGAGGTCATAAATGAAAAAACATAGAAAAGGTCCTTCATTTTCCTGTCATCACTTGTTTCCAGTAACTCCGGCTTTAGTACTGGCTTTACAGTTCGAAATTCTTTTTTAAAATATCAGTTTAAATTACAGGGCTTCATTCATTCGGGAAGGATGTATAAGTACGTAGCCACGTTCAATTATTTTACCTCATTAGATCAAACTTATTTTTCTAATCATTATTAGACTGCTATTCGTTTGGGAGGCTTAAATACAGTTGTATGTAGTTTCTGTTGCAATTGCCCTACCGTTGTCAAATTTGAAATATTATACAAACTTGGATCGGTTAGGACATTTTTGATTTGTTTGTTTGAGGACTGCTATCAATGCAGTTATAACATCTAAACTGTCACAACCTTTGGAAATTTAGAGTTGTGCCAGTTCACATCGAAAATAACTATTTTCATTTTGCATATCTTTGTAATCTTTGCGCCGTGTTTGGAAATTTTAAAATCGTATCAGCGTCTGTAGTGTTCGCTTAAATTGTATAAATTTCGAGATTCAGAAAAAGTTTCTCAGTTTGAATATTTTGACATGATTCATTTGACATCGTGCTATTATTGAAGAAGGATATCTGTTATCTGAAATATCTAATATTTGTTCATTGTATAGTTATTTAATGGTGATGTTGTACCCTTTTTGACTTGTTATATATATATATATATATATATATAATATCAATTAAGATAACAATAAGATTTTGGTAAAATTTAGAAAACAACTTTAATTAAGTTTGTTGAACTTTTAACTAAAAATCAGGGGGAAAAATCCATTTATCTGTTTTATTTTCTGTAATAATACTGAATGAATTCTATCAAAATAAGTTTAAATAGCAAAACAAACCAGCAAAAATTACAAATCCATAAATAGTTACCGGGGTATAGCATAAATGAAATCAAATCAAAAAGACATTGTTAGGATCTTAAGATGTTGAAAACAAACGAGTATATTGTTTTCAAAGAATTCTCTCTCATTGTGCAAGATGACAATTTTATCCAATGTTTTTAAATACTTTAAGGGAATGAAAAAGAAACAGAAAAGAAGTCCAAAGAAACGTAGAGAAAGTTTTGTCCGCAGAGAACGAAAAGATTCTGAGACCTCAACAAAAGCTGTTGAAATACCAGTTGAAAAGAAACGTGGTAAAAATGTTGAAAAACTAAGGACAGCAGAGCAATCAGACAACATGACAGCATGCAGGTTGGTCAAATTTGAAATGTTAAATAAATTAACAGATGTGTACTTTACAACCTGTGTTACAGACTATTTTCAAATCCTTTGATGGTGGAATAATCCTTTGTATTTTTACGAATTATTCAATCCTTTTAAGATTCTTCTGAGAAACCTATAGAAATTTATATGTCTTCTTTAACTTATATTTCAAGACTCCAAATTTCACCTTGAATGGGTTCCATTACAATTCCCATTACAAATGCAGTAATGGCCTCTCATTAACTAAAGAAATAGAAATAAGTAGTGATTAGCTTTGAATATTTCATAAAAAGAACTAGTAGTTGAAAGCAATTTAAGACATTGATGAGTTGAACTTCATTTGAAATCTCAGTTACGGTAAAATCTCTGTTAACTAGTTTATTTCAAAGTACCAACCTAAAAAATGAACATTCATTAATCCTGAATTGTTTGAAAAATTTGATATATTCAATTATGCATCAATATGATCAAGAGCTTCCCTTCTTTCCTAATCAAATTTACTGATTAAAAAACCTGTCTTTTCAATTGTTTTTCATGGAGAGGCATTCATGTTTTACAGAACAGCTGTATTATTTCTTTGTTTGATTGTAGATTGGTATTGACAGAAATGGAGAAACATGAGGATGGATGGCCATTCCTAAAACCAGTCAATTTTAAGCAGTTTCCAACTTACAAAAAATATATAAAAAATCCAATGGATTTCACTACAATGAAAAACAAACTCAGGGATAGCTTGTAAGTTTAAATTTATTTTAATACCAATACAGGTGAAGCTACTTCAGACTTTCTGAACGATCATTAGGGCTCTACAAATTTTGGACAAAGGAATCTTTTTGTAAATGACTTACTAAGTCTGTCAGCAGATTTCTATGAAGCACAGAAAGGAACAACCTTGTTGGTTTTGATTTGAGAGTAAGAACATGCTTTTTAAATCAAGGTCAAAATGACTAAATATGGACTGATATTACAATGTAGTACAGAAAGGGATTGTTACTCTAGAGCCTTGCATGGGATTAGAACCCAACTTAAATATATGATCACATATAATTGATTGGAAATCATTTTAAAATGAAGGTCACAGTTTCTCAAAAAAGGCTGAAATTAGAAACAATGAGTTTCTGTATAATTACTTTCAGTCTTTAATGCTTAAAATTTGAAGTTTGGTGACTTAGTTATGTTTCTTCATTGTCTTACAACTAGAAATGAGAGTTCATATTTTCTCACATATCCCGCGATAACAATGGATTTTTCATCAGGACTCTTAAACCATTCGGTTTTCATTCAGGTCCTCTCTAATTTTTCCTTGTATGAATCGAGGATATACAAGGTCTCATTTGCGCTTGAAATCCCGACAATTTTTATTGTAAAATCATGCAGTAGAAGGAAAATTGAAGGAAAATGAAAACAAATATTTTGGCAAATTTATGCAAATGGCGGAAATCGGAAACGAAGCTGTAAATATGGAAATATTCAGCATTTCTATGGCAAAACTGACAACGAGGATTAGTTAAAAGGTTTCTTGTTATCTCAATGTATTTATTACATTTAATTCGTGTGGGAAATATGATTTGATCGATCATTACGAGACGAAGAAAAAGGGGGGAAAACAGAGATTGACTTAAAATTTTGAGGACGGAGCCACTGATTTGTGCCATGATTACATAATAGGTTGTGTATGGTTCTATACGCTACGGAATCGAGCAAATGGTGTCTGCTTTATTATATGGCAGATAAAACAACAAAATAGATGAAGACTAAAAGTAGTTGATTGAAGTCCGCAGCTGGCACGTCAGTTAACTGCTAGTAGTCTGATGTTATTTATGTATTATTGTCATTTCAGGGATCTCCATGGCCTGTTTAACGATGGCGCCCCGCCATCGTTCAAATGTCTTGCGCCATCGTAAAATTACTTGCGCCATCGTTAAATTGTCTTGCGCCATCGTTAAATTGTCTTCCGCCATTGTTCAAAACTTCATCGTTTTTTGCAGCCCGACGCCATTTTTTTTATCAATTATAATCAAATGCATGTAATTGCATAACCCTTAGGCTTTTTATGTTATTATCCAAAACAGTTCTAACGCCTGAGGGATATCCGGATTAAGATCGCTAATCACTTGTACCTGAGCTTGTACAGGTAGATCAACAAACCAGACAGGAGAATACTATCTGAGGATAGAAAATCCATTTGTCGAATTAATCAACTAAGTTTCAGCAAATGATTATGACAATTTAGATTAAATAAATAAATTAATAATCCAGTTACAAAGAAAACAGTTTAACAAGTCGAACATGTGCTTTATTTTGACTTACGCAATCAGCATCCCACTTTTTTAAGAAGTACAAAATAAGACGCAAAACAGTAAATATTATTTCATTGCAAATAACTCGAGTACTGCTGTAACGATAATTTAGAATTACTTTAAAAGTTTAAAAGTAAAAACTTAAATATTTCCTGTAAAGGAATATTGTATCGTAATTCCGAACTCATTTTGTATATTACAATCAAATTGATACATCCGCGTTTCCGGTTTCTATTCAGACTCGAAAGATGCATGTTGCACAGCATCAATTTGCCAGATAAAGTCATTAAAAACCTTTTCATTTGTCAATGTTTGCTTTACAAATCTCTTTAACCTTTTATATAACCCGTACGAATCGTTTTGTTGTTGCTGCAAATCAGCCATACCGATAATGGGTTCTGAATTTGACAGTGTCCATGAAAAATAAGCTCCACTTCATATGATTTTTAACCCACATAACAATTACCAAAAATACAAAAAATCTTAATGAGGACCTTCATGACAGCTTTTGGTCATTCTCGACTAAGGGGGGACCATGAAGACTTGGCATTTGAATGGTTTAAAACGGCAATAAATGCAAATATTGATACTTCTTATTCTCTATAATGAAAATTCAAATAAATATAATTTAAATAAGCAATGATTAAGCATGTTCACTATTCCTTGTATGGAGGGATAAAATACTTCCGATAGCGCTACACTGTACAGCGTAGACACGGTTTGTAATGGTGAAAGTTCCTCCATCGTTCAATTTTCATCCATGGAGATCCCTGCATTTTGTTTATTTTCTTTGGTTACATCTTCTTACATCAGACTTGGACTTCTCTTGAACTGAATTTTAATGTGCGTATTGTTATGCGTTTACTTTTCTGCATTGGCTAGAGGTATAGGGGGAGGGTTGAGATCTCACAAACATGTTTAACCCCGCCACATTTTTGCGCCTGTCCCAAGTCAGGAGCCTCTGGCCTTTGTTAGTCTTGTATTATTTTAACTTTTAGTTTCTTGTGTACAATTTGGAGTTTAGTATGGTGTTCATTATCACTGAACCAGTATATATTTGTTTAGGGTCCAGCTGAAGGACACCTCTGGGTGCGAGAATTTCTCGTTGCATTGAAGACCTGTTGGTGACCTTCTGCTGTTCTCTGCCCTATGGTCGGTTGTTGTCTCTTTGGCACAATCCCCATTTCCATTCTCAATTTTATTTATTCAAAATTCAACACAAATGTAATAGATTACACCTTTTACCTGTTAATTACCTGAAAATGCAGGTAACCTGATAAAAATTTTACTGCAATAACTGCCTAACATTACAGTTCATACTCTCCTGAGCATTTTTCATGCAATATCTTTCTCTGTATCTCTTATAATAAAAAAGATACAGCAGTCTGAAAAGGAATATACTGTTCTAATGAATGAACACAAAACAAATGCAGCAGCAGCAGCCATTTTACTATTTTTTTGTGTAGCGTTGAAAGGGTTAAGATGTGTTTATTGAATGAAGATGCAAAGTGTTTTGGCAAGTATTGAAAAATCTTCCACTATCAGAATGAGCTTTACAGTCTTCATTAAGTTTCAAGATGATACAATTATCAAGGCAGTAATGATTTTTAACCGGATTTTTGTGACAAAAATGTCGGTTATTGATTTGGGGATGTACGGCGGTCAACCGGCCGGGCGGCCGGGCAGGCGGCAATCAAATGTTGTCCGTGCATTAACTCATGAACCGTTCAACCAAAGATTTTAATATGTTATTACTGACAACTATACGAAGGTTAAGTTCAAAAATGGCAATTTTGACTTTTACCGTTCAGGAGTTATGGTTCTTGAAAGATTGAAAAAATTGAGTTTCCAGTCGTGTCCGTGCATTTACGCATGAACTGTTCTACCAAAGCTTCCCAAATTTTAATATGTTGTTACTAATGACAGAATGGAGGTCAAGTTCAATAATGACGAATTTGACTTTTACCGTTCAGGAGTTATGGTTCTTGAAAGATTGAAAAATGGAGTTTCCAGTGGTGTCCGTGCATTTATGCATGAACTGTTCTACCAAAGCTTCCCAAATTTTAATATGCTGTTACTGATGACAAAATGGAGGTCAAGTTCAATAATGACGATTTTTACTTTTACCGTTCAGGAGTTTTGGTTCATGAAAGATTGAAAAATGGTGTTTCCCGTCGTGTCCGTGCATTTTCTCATGAACCATTCAACCAAAGCTTTTTAAATTTTAATATGTTGTTACTGATGACAAAATAGAGGTCAAGTTCAATAATGACGATTTTGACTTTTACCGTTCAGGAGTTATGGTTCTTGAAAAATTGTAAAATGGCGTTTCCATTCACGTTGTTGCATTTACTCATGAACCATTCAATCTAAGCTTTTCAAATTTAAATATGTTGATACGGATGACAAAATGGAGGTCAAATTTGATATTGACGATTTTCACTTTCACCATTCATCAGTAATGGTTCTTGTGATATTGCCAGGACACAAATAAATGTTAATAAATCCGGTTTGCTGTCGTTGTGACAGCCTCTTGTTTTTCATTTTTATTGAATCAACTCTCATCTGTATTTTTTTACAGGTATAAAACTAGAGGTGAATTTGCATCTGATACCAGACTTGTGTTCAATAACTGTATGATTTTTAACGAAGATGAATCAGATGTCGGAAAAGCTGGTCACACAATGAGGAAATATTTTGAACAAAGATGGAAAGATCTGTTGTTATCATCAGATTCTACAGAGCAGCCCTCTGTTGTAGAAGATGAAAATTCATAGTTATAACAAATAATGCTAGGCACATTCTTTATTATGTAAATAGTCTATTTAATGTTCCATGCTAGTGTTCAATTTATTTTGTCAAATGATTGTATTTATTGTATGATGGGTATCTGGATACTGCCTTTTATTATATAATATATATATATATATATATATAAGAACATGTTTACCTGTGTTGTGATAAGTGTTTAATTAAACTGTTGTTATTCTTTACAAAAGGGATGTGTCAGTACATACACTGCCTGTAGTTTAAAAAGTACCTTTGTAAACAAGAGGATATTAAACTATTATGTAGAATATTTTTGAAATGTTAAATCTCATATGTTGAAAACATCTTTAATATATAATTCAAACAACTGACTCTAACTCTTTAACTGTCATTTGTCAGAACAAGAGTAGTTTTTAAATGTTTTTGGTACACCTGCTACATGTACTTGAAATTTTTATGGTTTTATGTTTTTATTTTAAATATTTTTATGGCTGATCTAAGATCTCTTTGTCAATATTCTATATGATCTTTTGGTGCCACTTGACATCTCTCCTCAATTGACCTTTGGAAAATCTTCTGAATAGCTGTAGCAAACTAAGGACAAATATGGCAAAATTATTTCTCATTGATTTGTTAACATAATTCTGATTTTATACCAAACATGGATGTCATTGTAAAAACAAGGCTTTACCATTTGATGGATTGAACTTAATGATCTTCTTTGAATCTCTTATGTTAGTGTAAATACAGAAAGGTTCCTGGCAAAATATTATTAAATGGGAGCCTATCAGCCAAACAATATGCCTGCTGTCTCAAATCAAGTATTGATAATCACAGTTCAATTTGTTTGTCTGTATAAAGTAGGACAAAGTTTTACATACGAGTCTATGGGATGTAAATATATAGAAAAATATTCAAATATTCAAATATTCTGTTTGATCAAGCGATAGAAAAGAAATGAAAAAAACAGACAGTTTTTTTCTGTTTAAAATATGTAAAAAATCTTCTAAAGAATCATTCGTGAGTCAAAATCTAACAGGAAGAAAATGATCATTGTGGATGGTACTTACAGCCGATTTGACCTCCAGGATTTGCTTCCTTGCACTGAGGCAAGTTTAATCAGAATTGGATCATTAATACATGTATAAAGTATCCATCAGTTAACAGGCACTTTTTATTATACATGTAATATTGTCTGTAATATGTGATATTCTTTATAAAAGAAGATGATTTTTTTTATTAAAACAATAAGAAACTTATCCTGTATCACATTTTTATAGTTTGCATGCTAGACTGTTTAATTTATAAAGTTACTCCTGAAAATTATTTAATACATAGATAAAAATTGTTGAGCATTTAGTTAACAGTAAGCAATAGTGGTAAAATACACTGTAATTGAATGACTGTCTTTTGATAAATATGTTATTTGGAAATAGATAAAGTCTGAATAAAAGAGGTGCACATCGCACCAAATCATGATAAAAGATGATGAAGATATTATAACTTACAGAGATTTGGAGACTTACTTTTCTGATATTATCTACCAATTCCTTAACCTTGCCTTCTCTTTTCTAAAGAACAGTAAGATCCAATGGTATGTTCTTAATATCAGCCAAGTGTACAATAAGATGTATTATTTAAAAACAATTGTGGCATTTGTGCATATTTCTTTGATGAATTAGGAAATAAAGAGAAATACTTTAAATGTTTTAATCATATATATTTATACTGAAATGTTAGTATAGTCAGATCTAGTCAGCATGGTCTTAATTCCTAGATGAGAAGCAACAAACACAAAAAATGTGGTGGGGTTAAAACACATTTGTAACCCTCCCCTTGTCATAGAGCAGTAAAGTAACAGTACAACATAAGAACAAACTTCATTTAGACTACTTTTAAAAACAAGAAAGATTGGTCCCAAGACCAAAAAAAAATAAAATAATAACTATTATTAGAAAAAGCAATAAACACCAAACACTTGAAGCTAAATCAAAGCAAATTCAAACTAATAAATAAATCATTTTCTCCAAGACTAGTATTAATCAGTACACAACAAATTCATAAACTGTTTGTAAAACACTTGACCCAAGTCAGTATTATGTCAGATGTCTTTTATTCAGTAATTTTCATCTGTTGATAAAGTCTTATGTGTTTGGCTTTGTAAGTCTTTATGAACTTCCCCCTTTCAGAATTTATCAATGAGTTTAAATTTTTTGTAAAACAATTTTACAACTAACCAATTTCAAATAAATGGCACACTTATCTACATTTAAAACGAGAACAATGAGATACCTTTAATCTTAAAGAACATAGAAAATGATGGTGGGAGTGGGGCATCTGTGTACTGTGGACACATTCTTGTTTTTCTTCTGGTATAAAATTGAGAATGGAAATGGGGAATGTGTCAAAGAGACAACAACCCGACCAAATAAAAAACAACAGCAGAGGGTCACCAACAGGTCTTCAATGTAGCGAGAAATTTTTTTTCTTCTGGTATGTATGTTCATCAACACTCATCCATAGGAATTTCTGGTTGATAATTTTCTTTCTGGATTAATTCTGTTTTTACCCCCATCATTTTATCTGATTGTCTCCTGACCACACAAGTGTCTGCATTGTTTCCAAGAGTACATCATTCATTGTTGTGAAAGAGGGGCGAAGATACCAGAGAGACATGTCGAAAAATAAAGAGACAATGCCATGGCTAAAAAAGATAAAGGGGCATAACTCGAGAATGGTTAAAGTGACCCAACCAAAATTCAAACTTGATCTGTATTTTGTGAAAATAAGCATTGTGTATAAGTTTGATAACATTTGGCTGAGACAATTTGAAACTCAAGTTAGAGAACAGAAACTAAAAATTTTGCAATTTTTCAGTTTATAAAGGGGCATAACTCTAGAATGATTAAAGTGATGCCACCAAAATTCAACTCCCAAACGAAAGATTATATAGACAGAAGTATACTTCACAACAAAACTATTTTCATTTACCCGAGTATGACGTAATTTTTTTCATAGTTGGTGTTTTTCTAAAATTGTTAAACATTTCAGTGGTTTTATACTTCTACTTCAATCATTCCGTATTTTTATTAACAATGTATTTACAGTGTATCACAGATCAAATTTATTCGTTCATTGTGTGTAAATTCAAGATTTTTGATTGAGTCGAGTCATTACAATTGACATTTTATAGTGTGTCTTTCTATGTTGTGATGTTATACTATTGTTTCAGAAAAAAGTAAATTCACAAAAATACTGAACTCCAAGGAAAATCAAAAAGGAGTCCCCAATCAAATGGCAAAATCAAAAGTTCAAACACATCAAATGAATGGATAACAACTGTCATATTCCTGACTTGGTACAGGCATTTTCTTATGTAGAAAATGGTGGATTGAACCTGGTTTTAAAGCTAGCTAAACCTCTTACTTCTATGACAGACACATCAAATTCCATTATATTGACAACAATGTGTGAACAAAACAACAAAAACAATAGGTAAAACTGTCACAAATAGGGGTAAATAGTCTAATTCGGTAGGTCACTTCGTGAAAAGGGAACGGCATTGTAGTTATGACATAAGGAACATATCCGATATCATCTGTGAAACGGATATTCCATAACAGTCAACCAACTCGTGATGGCGTCTGTAAAAATTTACAAAGTGATGATTTCAACTTCACCAGTTTAAAAATGAAAATTTACACAACTTGGAAGCTGAAATCATCTCTTTTGTCGTAAAGATTTGTTTTCAACCGACCCTCATAGTCAATTTCTAGATATGTCATAATCAAATGGCAAAATCAAAAGCTCAAACGAATGGATAACAACTGTCATATTCCAGACTTAGTACAAGCATTTTCTTATGTAGAAAAGGGAGAAGGTTTGGTGCCATTAAAACATTTAATCCCGCTGCAATTGTTTGCACCTGTCTTGTATTAAGCATTGTGTACAAGTTTCATAACATTTGGTTGAGGCAACCGTAAGTAAGAGAATGGAAACAAAAAATTTTAAAATTGTTCTATTTATAAAGGGGCATAACTCTAGAACAATTCAAGTGACGCCACCAGAAATCAAACATTTGGTTGAGGCAAACTCTAGTTAGAGAACAAAAAACAATTTTGGGATGTACAGACAAGGGTAAAACTTAATCCGCTATGGTGGGGGGATAAAAAAGACAAATACACAAGATAGTGTGATTTCTCATCACTACTCGATGGTGTGTCATAATAAAGAATCTCTAGCTTGATGGTCAACATCACAAGCAATAGCTTAATGTTGCTGATACTTTTTTAGAAATCATGTCTACCAGTACCTAATGTCTTGTAAAATTTCCACTTAAAGTTAAGTTGTGAATTGAAGAAAGTTTCTCATTCCCACTGCAAGGTGAGTTGCAAATAAGATTTGTCCCCGCATCCTGAAAGAAAAGTTAAACTGGTTTTAGTTTCTGGAAGGTTTGATAACCTTCACTTTGTTCAGTCAAATAAGTTCTGAACTCGTTTTGACATATTGTTTTACATTAGTTTCTTGAACAAAACCAACAACAAAATATATTCTTTAAAATACTTTATTCAAATTTTCCCTAATTGCAGGAAAATTTACATTGTATGTACATTATCAGATTAAACTCTTGAATATTCATTTAATTCATAATCATAAATCAGCAAAATCATTTGTTACAGCTTAATAACACACATAGGGAAAATAAATTATTCAAGAAACATACAATTCATTCAGTATAATGTATCAATCAACCAGATACCCCAAAAATATGATGGAACAAAGTCAAGACTTGTATGTATGAAGAACATACTGAAAGCATTATTATGTAACTGGACAATGAAATATACAAATGTATTACAAAATAAATGAACTCCCCTTAAATTTATAGGAACAAGTATTAATTAGAAAGTATGTTTATAAAAAAGTCAATACACAAATTTAATGAATTCTAATACTTTTTCCTATTGTAGTGTTTATAGAGGTTTAACTGTAAATTAATAACTGAAATAAACATGATCAATGAGCATTCAACATGCTATTAATATTATGAAAATTATTTCTTATGATGATAATACAATTAAGAATGCTCTGACAAACTTTAATGGTCCTGAGAAATACAAGGTTAATTTTAAACCCAGAAATTATTTTATTGATGTCATAATTTAATGAGGAATGTTTTACTAAAGGGAAATGTCTTTATCTGAGATGTCATAGAAATAATACATGTAGATTCATCTCTTACAGGTCAACATGTTAAAAGTAATAAATGATCTTATTAAAAGAATTTAGCAGAAATGATTTATACATATACCATTCCTCAAATTGGACATAACATCGCTTTAGATAATAGCCTTTTATTTAAAAATTTCAATGTCATGTTATAAGCAATATGATGTGTCCACACAATCAGTTTCAAATGAATAATAAGATATAATAAGATATACAAAAAATATTGATTGAAAATTAATTCAAGGGTTCCATTATTTTGAAGATGAGCACATTTAAAGGTTATCAGCATGTCTTTTATTTTCACATTTAAAAGGGCTACATCAGACACAGCTTTATACAAAGAGCAAGTTAAATTTCGTGAAATTGAAAGCAATTATAGATGTACAACTGAGATTGAAAAGCTAAATATGATAAAAAAAAAAAGGAACTTTTATTGTAGTACAATATAAAAAAAATAAAAATCTGTTAAAAAATGACATAACGGATATTTTCTGAGAATTCAACTACATGTTCAATCAGACTTAACCAAGGCTTGAATAACAAATATTAAGTAATATAAATCCATTTCAAATATCATTCAACCTTATTTATGCCTTCTAGGGTTGACAACATGTGTATTAAATGTTCTTTAAGGTACATGTAAGGAAATTTTATATGAGCCCTTATCTGACTTTGTATAAAGTTGAACTTAAAGTTTGTGACCTCGATGCTTCAGATAAAAAAGCCACTGGTGGTAGGCATCAAATCTACAAGGTATCATTTTACAAAAGTATAATGCAGATATAGAAGTCATAATGACAACACTTTAACATTATAAACTATACAAAACTTTTAAAATCAAGTGTTGGTCCAGTGCCAAATAATCATGGGAATGCTTATACAACTACATTCCCAATATTATTATTGACTTGTCGCAAGTTGTTCCACTTAAACTGACCTAAGTACAAACTTTACCAGTTCATTAATGCAGCTGTTGCAACTATTTCTCATAGTTCAAAAATGATCAAAGTCCAATAACCTCTAAACATTTGTCATATCAAAGTGACAGTATAGTATGGCAAGTAACACATTATGACAAAACAATCCTACCAAGTATGAAAGCCTTCTGGCAAAGGGTGCAAGAAGAGATGCATTCTCAAGGTGTCCTTGTGTAACAATAGTAAAATAAAAGGTCAAAGTATCCAGCAAACACTGAGGAATCACAATGATTATATAGCAATGTCATGAGAATATGATGACAAAAGATACCACATATGAAAGCTTTCTGGCAAATGTTAAACCTGAACTGTTATACTGGAACAAAATACAATTGTTCCATCTATAACAAAGCACTATTATGACAGCTGCTGATAAACATGATAGTTAGTACTGAGTTTAGACAATGCAGTCAAGTACACACACATACAAGAATATACAATGAAAATGGCTTCATTTTATCAATAAATTAAAGACTTGTCATAGAATTACATTGGTGATGTTCCAAAAGAACACAAATATAAAATGCTTATTTTATAGAGAAGTCTCTTAATATCCACTTTAAATCGTCTTTTCTTTTCATGTGGAGTCTTCACCATTGTCTTCATCCTCATCATCTAATAAGCCAGCAAATTTATTTTTTTGTCTAAAATCCTGAAACAAAATATAAGAACAAAAAAGTAGTAAATACAGAACACTTTATAGGATTGCAGGAATTATTGATTATTACATCAACATATTTTTGCTTTCTCATTTAACATACAGCTTTATTCAGAATTTTTTTTTTGTAAACAACATTATTTTGAAAATAAACGTATGATGGACCGAAGTATGCACACACTTTTCGAAGTGAAGGTATCACAATAAAATGTATGTCCATAACAAAATAAATAATTTGATGGAGAATTTAATGCATGGAAATGTTTAAGATATTTCTCATGATCATGCATTCCATTTTAATCATCCAAAATCCAGTGATTGTCTAAATTTAAATATAAGAAACTTAATTTATCAAAAATAAGCATTTTATTTTTTTAAATTAAACCAATTGTCTTCAATAATGCATTGTTATTAGCAATAATAAATTGCTTTGCCAAGCGCAACTGGATACGACCGCAGAGGTCCAACCCTAAACAGTTTGGGCAAAAATGAACACAATATTTGAGTTTGCAACCACAATTAACCATTTAAATACATTTCAAAAGTATTAAAATAAAAAATAACATACATAACCTTGACTAATATTTCTTAATCAGCATTTAATAGTTACTTCTAACAAGAATTTGTCCATAGTACATGGATGCCCCACTCGTAGTATCATTTTCAGTGTTCAGTGGACAGTGAAATTGGGGTCAAAATTTTAATTTGGCATTTAAATTAGAAAGATCATATCATAGGGAACATGTGTACTTAGTTTCAAGTTGATTGTACTTCAACTTCATCAAAAACTACCTTGACAAAAAAACTTTAACCTGAACTTCGCACTATCATTTTCTTTGTTCAGTGGACGGTGAAATTGGGGTCAAAACTTTAATTTGGCACTAATATTAGAAAAATCATGTCATGGGGAACATGTGTACTAAGTTTAAAGTTGATTGGACTTCAACTTCATCAAAAACTACCTTGAGCAAAAACTTTAACATGAATCCGGACGAACGGAGGAACAGACTAACGAACAGACAGATGGACGTACAGACCAGAAAATATAATGCCCCTCTACTATCGTAGGTGGGGCATAAAAATAAATTGTCATCTAGTCATCTCAAGACAATACAACATTTCTTTATACATAATTTTAAAGCAGTATAAGGGAGGTAATCCAAACACAAAACTTTACTTAAGTAATTGTCAATTAACCAGGAAACCCTTGTTTTCCCCCTTTTTTGTCCCTAATTCCTAAACGGTTTGACCCATAACCCCCAATAGCCACTCCTCACCAACTCTTTGAGGTAGACATCAGAGAGATCCATACACCGTTCCACAACTTATTGTTTGGAAACTAGAACTAGAGGCTCTAAAGAGCCTGTGTCGCTCACCTTGGTCTATGTGCATATTAAACAAAGGAGTCACAAATGGATTCATGACAAAATTGTATTTTGGTGATGGTGATGTGTTTGAAGTTCTTACTTTACTGAACATTCTTGCTTCTTACAATTATATCTATAATGAACTTTGCCCATTAGTAACAGAGAAAAATATTTGGTAAAAATTTACATAAATTTACCAAATTAATGAAAATTGTTAAAAATTGACTATAAAGGGCAATAACTCCTTAAGGGGTCAATTGACCATTTAGGTCATGTTGACTTATTTGTAAATCTAACTTTGCTGAACATTATTGCTGTTTACAGTTTATCTCTATCTATAATAATATTCAAGATAATAACCAAAAACAGCAAAATTTCCTCAAAATTACCAATTCAGGGGCAGGAACCCAACAACGGGTTGACCGATTCATCTGAAACTTTCAGGGCAGATAGATCTTGACCTGATAAACATATTTACACCATGTCAGATTTCCTCTAAATGCTTTGGTTTTTGAGTTATAAGCCAAAAACTGCATTTTACCCCTATGTTCTATTTTTAGCCGTGGCGGCCATCTTGGTTGGTTGACCGGGTCACGCCACACATTTTATAAACTAGATACCCCAAAGATGATTGTGGCCAAGTTTGGATTAATTTGGCCCAGTAGTTTCAGAGGAGAAGATTTTTGTAAAAGATTACTTAGATTTATGAAAAATGGTTAAAAATTGACTATAAAGGGCAATAACTCCTAAAGGGGTCAACTGACCATTTCGGTCATGTTGACTTATTTGTAAATCTAACTTTGCCGAACATTATTGCTGTTTACAGTTTATCTCTATCTATAATAATATTCAAGATAATAACCAAAAACAGCAAAATTTCCTCAAAATGACCAATTCAGGGGCAGCAACCCAACAACGGGTTGACCGATTCATCTGAAAATTTCAGGGCAGATAGATCTTGACCTGATAAACATATTTACCCAATGTCAGATTTCCTCTAAATGCTTTGGTTTTTGAGTTATAAGCCAAAAACTGCATTTTACCCCTATGTTCTACTTTTAGCCGTGGCGGCCATCTTGGTTGGTTGACCGGGTCACGCCACACATTTTTTAAACTAGATACCCCAATGATGATTGTGGCCAAGTTTGGTTCAATTTGGTCCAGTAGTTTCAGAGGAGAAGATTTTTGTAAAAGTTAACGACGACGGACGACAGACGCCGGACGCAAAGTGATGGGAAAAGCTCACTTGGCCCTTCGGGCCAGGTGAGCTAAAAATGCTTATTTGGGCCCCTTTTTGGCCCCTAATTCCTAAACTGTTAGGACCATAACTCCCATAATCAATCCCAACCTTCCTTTTGTGGGGTTATAAACCTTGTATTTAAATTTCATAGATTTATATTTACTTATACTAAAGTTATTGTGCAGAAACCAAATGTCTTCGGACGATGCTGAAGACAATGTGATACCAATATACGACCACAAAATTGTTTGAGGTTATATAAAAGCCACTTACCTTCTGCACTTGTGGTTCATATTTTGGCATTTCATCAATAGACTGGGGTATTTTCTTCTCATGTCTATAAATGATGAAATAAATCAGTTTTTAGTCAAAATTACTTATAAATCTATGCTTTGTCAAATGAAACCTCTACTTATTTTACATTATATGTATCTAGAAATATGGTGCATACCATCACATATTTTCATAGGAAAAGATGAAATATGTATTTTTTTTAGGTTAAACTTTTTTCAAAAATTATTTAAACAATGTTTCAAAAGAATTCAACATTTAGATTTGTAGAAGAAAAGTTAAAAAATTGATAATTCAGAATAAACTTAAAATGTGTTGAAGCATTTCAATCATGTACTTTCAGAGAAGATGAACATTTTACTATTTTGACTCTTTTAATCAGCATTCCAGTGAAGTTTCAAAGGAATTGGCCTCCTATTTTCAGAGAAATAAAGGTTTAGAAATTGAATAATTAGAATCAATAATTTGTACAATGGAAAAGTTTTTTCATCCAATTAGAATAAAATAAGGAATTTTTTATAAAGAATTATTATTCTTTTATTTTTCCTATGGTTACAGCAAATCAGGAGATTTCATTCATAAACAAAGATTGAATATGAAAGACAAAAGAGAGGCACCAATATAGGCTAGAAGTGCTACATACTGTAAAATCATAACACCAAGCTTGGGTAACTTACTAGAATCAAATAATATAGCAGCAATTTTAGACAAACACATTTATCAGTCTTTTACCTTGGTTTACTTTCTTGTCCTCTGCCTTTATCAGGATATCCTCCATGACCTCTACCCCGACCCCTTGAACCTGAACGTTCACCTCTTCCTGAAGGTTTTCCCATAGGACTGCTACTAACAGGTTCATCTGATAAGAAAAACCATTTCAAAAATTAAATGACAAATTGCATTTTTTTAGTAATGCTTTTAATGTTTGAAAAATTAGGTACCAAAAACATTACATACAAATCATTAGAAACTGACACAAAATATTCTTTGAAGAATCAGAACTCTTAGGTGCCTCAACTGGCCACCTGGCTTCTACATATCTATCACTTAAAAAAAACATACTACATCACATTAATCTTATAATTCAAATACAGGACTTCAAATGTTTTTAATTTCTTAATTATTTTTTTTAATCATTCAAATTTTATTGAATTGTGTTGGTGTCAATAGTATGGCTAACCTGATTCTTTATTGTATTGCCGTCTTGTCCAGGGATTATCCTTAGGTGGAGGTGCTGCCTTATTTTCTGGAGACTGTGATGTTGAGGATGATGAAGATGAAGAACTCTGGAATAATAACAACTCTTGTACTAATGAAATCAACCTCTACTCAGTATGCATTGTTAGGCCAAAATAAATTAATAGTGTGTTTCCGGTTTCCCAACCCTACCTCTGTTTCTGACGCCGACCCTAAACATTTTATTGACCAAAATAAAAAAAAATATGAAAAATCCGGATTTTTCGGTCTGTCCGGATCCGACTATTTGTTTAGAAAACTACAGGTCTTCAAAACGTTTGATAGCAACGACCAATATGGATAAGTCAAGCGTTTCAAAAACCAAGATTTTAAATAAACAAGCATGGCTTTTCGACAACTGTGCAGCGTATTTATTAGCTGTCAAATATGCAAAATGTGATCACATGTTTGCAAATATAATGACATCCATTCCTGATAATTACAATATGATGAATCTTTTTAAAGAACAACATGATGGACCTATAGACGAAAAAAAAGTTTTATGACATACGAAAACATATGACAAGACGATAATTGACAAATAATTTTAAGAGTAAAATGAGATTAATTTACTGCTAAAATCAATCTAGCTTTTGCTGTAAAAAATGCTCTTACGAATGTTGTAAAAAATTGTTCTCAGCAGACCTGCCAACTATCCCGATTTTCGCGGTATCATCCCGATTTTCATCCCTCAACCCGAATCCCGATATCGGGATCGTAAAACAAGTCAAAATCCCGATTTTCACAAAATATACCCGAAAAAATTATTTGTTTACCGATTTTGAAGTTTTTCTGATCAATTTTTAAAAATCAATAATTTTACCTGGGGACATATTATGACAAGTTCACAATCCTAAGCTAATCAACGGTCACAACAGGTGTCATAATTTGTTGTTGCAAGTAATTGGAATACCTGATAGGTCATAACAATCCTCAAAATTAATTAATTAATATTATTATTTGTAAACAGAATTATGTCAGTTGGCCTTTCATTTTTAATCAATAATGAATTTATCATACCAGCACTATTTGCAACGTTTGCCGTAGTTCCATAATGAAATAGTTATACATTTAAAGATGAGAACTGTAATGAACTCTTAAAAAAACATCGTTTATCTTGAAATCCATTTAATTTTTGAAATCAGACATGTGTCTGTTGATTTAAAATCGACGCCATTTTGTATTCTTCTACTGTGAATAAACCTCCGCCGGTAAGAGCACCTTTGAACACAAAGAAAGATAACTCAAATGTTATCCATTTTCTCATAGATACTGATAGACTTAATCATAATCTGTAATTATCCTTCTAACTTTAGGACATATAGGTTTAGGTCTTTTGAGTCATGGTTCAAATATAAGAAGGTCTTTGGAGGGGGAAAAGGGGGTTTTCACTTAGTATCCTTTATTTTTTAAAGCAATTTTTCTCAATTCTTAAGTTATTTTGTCAATTTTAAAATAAGTACAAGAATCATGCAAATAGAAGAAATCAAGGCTTATAAGATCATCAACAGTATACCAAAAGAAAAAAGAAGAGACTTGAGACTATTTTAAGAGGAAAAAACATGTGCACACAGAAACGCCGCAAAAATTGTCCCTGAAAAATCTGGTCGCGCACTAAATCCCCCATGGAGATTTTCAAAAGTTGGCAGGTCTGTCTCAGACGCAACATAACGGCTGTTAATGCTTTTGGGGATTTGACAGTTGGACTTTTAATGATGACAAGAGGCAGACAATGTGTACAGAGAAATAGAAAGCTTTCCCCAGTAGGCAGACATGGTGTATGATTCATGTTCATTTATAAATGAATCTGCCCCTGCACCATGTCTACTTTTATTTTTTAAAATTTTCTCTGGCTGGCCCACAACAATTTATACCAGAGAAGGAAAAAAAAATCATGCCCTATTAATATCTACAATTTTTTTCCATGTATTAAATATAAAGACAAAGATTCTCACTTTTCTCAATACCTGAAATTTAAATATTGTCAGAACCCCACTCCTCAAGATTAAATTCTGTCAAACATCAAAACACATCTATTTATTAAATAAAGAGGGTGGAAGAGTATTACCCCAAAAAAATCATAAGCCGCTGCTTAGCATCAATTTACAGTGATTTTGCTACTAAAACTAGAGGCTCTAAAGAGCCTGTGTCGCTCACCTTGGTCTATGTGACTATTAAACAAAAGAAGCAGATGGATTCATGACAAAATTGTATTTTGGTGATGTTGGTGTGTTTGTACATCTTACTTTACTGAACATCCTTGCTGCTTACAATTATCTCTATCTATAATGAACTTGGCCCAGTAGTTTCAGTGGAAAATGTTAGTAAAAATTTACAAATTTTATAAAAATTGTTGAAAATTGACTATAAAGGACAATAACTCCTTAGGGGGTCAATTGACCATTTCGGTCATGTTGACTTATTTGTAAATCTTACTTTGCTGAACATTATTGCTGTTTACAGTTTATCTCTATCTATAATAATATTCAAGACAATAACCAAAAACAGCAAAATTTCCTTAAAATTACCAATTCAGGGGCAGCAACCCAACAACGGGTTGTCCGATTCATCTGAAAATTTCGGGGCAGATAGATCTTGACCTGATAAACAATTTAACCCAATGTCAGATTTGCTCTAAACGCTTTGGTTTTTGAGTTATAAGCCAAAAACTGCATTTTACCCCTATGTTCTATTTTTAGCCATGGCGGCCATCTTGGTTAGATGGCCGGGTCATCGAACACATTTTTTAAACTAGATACACCAAAGATGATTGTAGATAAGTTTGGATTAATTTGGCCCAGTAGTTTCAGAGGAGAAGATTTTTGTAAAAGATTACTAAGATTTACGAAAAATGGTTAAAAATTGACTATAAAGGGCAATAACTCCTAAAGGGGTCAACTGACCATTTCGGTCATGTTGACTTATTTGTAAATCTTACTTTGCTGAACATAATGGCTGTTTACAGTTTATCTCTATCTATAATAATATACAAGATAATAACCAAAAACAGCAAAATTTCCTTAAAATTACTAATTCAGGGGCAGCAACCCAACAACAGGTTGTCAGATTCATCTGAAAATTTCAGGGTAGATAGATCTTCACCTGATAAACAATTTTACCAATGTCAGATTTGCTCTAAATGCTTTGGTTTTTAAGTTATAAGCAAAAAACTGCATTTTACCCTTATGTTCTATTTTTAGCCGTGGCGGCCATCTTGGTTGGTTGGCCGGGTCACCGGACACATTTTTTAAACTAGATACCCCAAAGATAATTGTGGCCAAGTTTGGATAAATTTGGCCCAGTAGTTTCAGAGGAGAAGATTTTTGTAAAAGATTACTAAGATTTACGAAAAATGGTTAAAAATTGACTATAAAGGGCAATAACTCCTATATGGGTCAACTGACCATTTCGGTCATGTTGACTTATTTGTAAATCTTACTTTGCTGAACATTATTGCTGTTTACAGTTTATCTCTATCTATAATAATATTCAAGATAATAACCATATAACGGCAAAATTTCCTTAAAATTGCCAATTCAGGGGCAGCAACCCAACAACGGGTTGTCCGATTCGTCTGAAAATTTCAGGGCAGATAGATCTTGACTTAATAAACAATTTAACCCCTTGTCAGATTTGCTCTAAATGCTTTGGTTTCAGAGTTATAAGCCAAAAACTGCATTTGACCCCTATGTTCTATTTTTAGCCATGGCGGCCATCTTGGTTGGTTGGCCGGGTAACCGAACACATTTTTTAAACTAGATACCCCAATGATTATTGTGACCAAGTTTGGTTAAATTTGGCCCAGTAGTTTCAGAGGAGAAGATTTTTGTAAAAGTTAACGACGCCGGACGCCGGACGACGCCGGACGCCAAGTGATGAGAAAAGCTCACTTGGCCCTTCGGGCCAGGTGAGCTAAAAAGGGGGTAGGAGTCTGTTCCCACATGTATACCCTGTGTGTCATTTACATTGTTAGGTTCAACGAGGCCAAACAATAATACCATGCCAGATTTTTCACTGCCATTTTTGCTTTAAGATAATTAATTGGCAAGAACATATTCCTATTACGGCCCATGAAATTCGTAAGTTTATTTTCATATTTCTTATATTTTTTACAGAAAATTAAAAAACCTGTAGATTTAATTAAGTACTAATAAATATCAAAGAAGCATGCAGGCACATCAAATGATTTCATTTTGAATCTTTTTCTGCTGTCATCGATAGAAAAAAATAAAAAGTTTTCATAAAATAAAATGTTTTACCTACCTACCCTACCTAATTTTTTTCTGGGTGAAATAGGAAACACACTATTTATTTATTTTGGCCCTAAGGTTAATGTGTACACATAAAAATCCTATCTTATTTAAAACTTTTGATAATGTTAAACATGAAAACTTTCCCTTGGAACTGATAATTTTGTTTTTTTACTGTTATAAGTGAAAGAACAAGAAGTTTTACCCAATGTATTACACAGTACAGTTATAAATTATGATCAAGACTCTATAAAGTATCCACAGGAAAAGTTTTTTTTTTTTCATTTCTCTGTATTTTACTGATAAAAAGTTTACAGACAATTGCATTGAGTGTGTAGGTAAAGGTAATATCTTTGGTTAGCCTTCTTAATAGCTGAAACGTGAAGTCTTTTTCAGATAAGGTAATCTATCTTCCTTTAAGAGTAGACAAGTCTACCAGATAACCAATCTATCTGCCCGTAGGACTAGACATCTTGGAAAGGAGCATAATATACCTTACCTAATCATAACTTCACAATTCAGCTAGCAAGCAAGCTAACAAAAAATATTATCTTTACCTACACACTCAACGCAATCATCTGTAAATGTGAACACAGTCTTGTTTGTTAGACATCAACTACCTAAATAGAATATTATCAAACTCCGACAGAAAAGAGGGTTGGAAGATACCAAAAGGAATAATTTAAACTCCGTAGTTATGACAAACTGACAGTGCTATGTCAAAAAAACAGTTTACAAAACATAACATAACAAGAGTGCACACGCTGAAATGTCTCGTCTTCTTTATTAAGCATTGATATGATGTTGATAGGCTAAATATAAAGCTTTATTACACCTGTCAAATAAACTTAACATTAACCAAGATAACTAGCCATTGACCAATGAACCCTAAAAATGAGGTCAAGGTCAAATCAACCATGCCAGGCAGACATGTACAGTGAACAATTCTTCCATACAACAAATATAGATGACCTATTACTTAGAGTTTAGGGAAAAAAGACCAAAACACAAAAACTAAACACTGCGCAATAAACCATGAAAATTATGTCAAGGTCAAATAAAATCTATGCGAATGACATATTGATCATAAAATATTTCCACACACCAATTATAGTTGCCCTTATGCATATAGTATTATAAAAAAGCCCAAAACACAAAAACTTAACTATAACCACTGAATCATGAAAATGAGGTCAAGGTCAGATGACACCTACCAGTTGGAACTTGGACATGTACACCTTACAGTCCTTCCATACACCAAATATTCTAGACATATTGCTTATAGTGTCTGAGATATGGACTTGACCACCAAAACTTAACCTTGTTCACTGATCCATGAAATGAGGTCGAGGTCAAGTGAAAATTGTCTGACGGGCATGAGGACCTTGCAAGGTATATGCACATACCAAATATAGTAATCCTATTACTTATAATAAGAGAGAATTTAACATCTAGGTCTTCCACCTTCTAAATTATAAAAGCTTTTAAGAAGTTAGCTAACACCTGCACAGCCGTAGCGGGATCACTATCCATAAGTCCAGCTTTCTGCGACAAAATATTGTAGGCTCAACAAAAACTAAAGAGCAAATCAAACCTATTAAAATATCCAGGGGTGATCTCAGATGCTCTGGAAGCTTTTGATGACCGAGAGATGTAATTTTTTTATTTTAAGTAGTTCCCTGATATATGGATTTAGTTTTGTGCAGTTGACTTGTCTCATGACCTATATAATTGTGTAATTATACTTACAGGTGCATCTGCTATAGAACGTGTTTCTGACTTGATGTGAGTATGGGACTCCATTGGTGATTTCACTGATACAACTGCAGTTTTTACTACTGTTTCTTTTCTCTTCTCCCAGATATTAACTGGTGGGGGAGGAGCTGGCACTAATTTTGAGGCAGCCTCATCTCTATGAGCTGGAGAGACTGGACTACGAGGTTCTTCTTTTGTTTCCTCACCACCAGAAAATACTTCTTGTGAATGATTAGATACATCACTGTCACGTCTAGGCTTACCAGGAGAAGTAACAGGAGGAGGTCCTTCAATAACAACAAAGCAATTTTCATAGTAATTCATCAATGTTTTATCAAAATTGAAACTTCATCATAAACAAGTTGTCATACAAAATTGTGTGCTACTAAACTCATCAAATTTCAATAACCTTATACACAAAACTAAAATGTTTAGTCACTGATAAAAGATAAAAACAAGAGTGCTTTCACTGAAATGTTAAACCTACATAACTTATCACAGCTGAACTTATATAAAGAGCATCTAAAATATGGAGACTTTACTGCTAGTTAAGTTAAGTTAAGGGTCAATGTGCTTGTTTTCCAGATATATAAACTAGAGGCTCTAAAGAGCCTGTGTCGCTCACCTTGGTCTATGTGCATATTAAACAAAGGACACAGATGGATTCATGACAAAATCGTGTTTTGGTGATGGTGATGTGTTTGTAGATCTTAATTTACTGAACATTCTTGCTACTTCCAATTTTCTCTTTCTGTAATGAACTTTGCCCTTTAGTTACAGAGGAAAATATTTTGTAAAAACTTGTTTAAAATTTACTATAAAAGGCAATAACTCCTTTAGGGGTCAACTGACCATTTTGGTCAATTGACTTATTTGTAGATCTTACTTTTTTTAACATTATTGCTGCTTAGAGTTTATCTCTTTCTATAATGGTATTCACGATAATGTCTAAAAACGGTAAAATTTCCTTAAAAATTACCAATTGGGGGGGACAGCAACCCAACAACCAGTTATCCAATTCATCTGAAAATTTCAGGGCAGATAGATATTGACTTAATAAACAATTTTACAACTGTAAGATTTGCTCTAAATGCTTTGGTTTCAGATATATAAGCCAAAATCTACATTTTACCCCTATGTTCTATTTTTAGTCATGGTAGCCAGCTTGGTTTGTTTGCTGAGTCACTGCACACACTTTTTAAACTACATACCCTAATAATAATTGTTGCTAAGTTTGGTTAAATTTAGCCCAGTAGTTTCAGAGAAGATATTTGTAAAAGATTACAATAATTTATGAACCAGGTGCTCCGCAGGGCGCAGCTTTATATGACCGCAGAGGTCGAACCCTGAACATGGACAAAACATTCAAGCGTGATACAGCTCTGAATTTGGATTGTGATCAAATTTTTGACATTACATGGTTTTTTTTTACACAAAACAAATGTCAAGATTTTACAAATCAATTAAAGATTTCTTCTTCAAACTTTTTAAATCTAAAATTAAATAGTTGACACAGCATAGGTTTCTGACACAGAATGAATGTGGTCTAATGAACTTAAAAGTTTTTTTTTGCCTTTGAGCAATTCACTATGCTGTTGAATATTAATCCTCTCAAAAAAATGTTTGAAGAAATTTTCTTTTTATTTATGAAATCTGAAATGAGAAAAATTAACCCCCCCCCCCCCCCCCCCCCAGGCTGCTTTGTTCCATTATCGTTAAAATGTATTTTTTTTCTTCAAACAAGAAAAGGTCATAAGTACATGGATTTCCCATCCGTACAATCATTTTCTATGTTCAGTTGACTATGAAAATTAGGTAAAATCTTTAATTTGGCAGTAATTAAGAAGATCATATCAAGAGGAACACATGTGTACTAAGTTTCAAGTTGATTGGATTTCAACTTCATCAAAAACTACCTCGACCATAAACTTTATAACCAGAAGCAGGACGGACGGACAGACTAGAAAACATATTGCCCATAAATGGAGCATAAAAATAGTAAGACTTGTTACATACCTGCCAACTTTTGAAAGTTCCCATATGGGTTTTTACTGCACAACAACAAAATTAAAGGTTACAATTTTTAGCGATGTATTTTGCAAGATCTGGATTGTCTAGAAAAAGTGTCATATTTGTATGAACTTACATGACTTACATGCCTTTTCCTTAAGCCTGTTTGCATAATTCTAGTTATATATTAAATCGGTAGAAAAATTATACATGAAGCTAGCAGAAGCTAGACTATTAGCCTAGTTGCACATATTGTATGTTATAAACAAATTCAATATATAAACTTCAATTTAATCCTTGAAAGGAGGTCTAAATTAATAAAATAATTTATAAATTTAAATTTTTTATTTGTCCAAAATCATTTAAATTCATTTAATCAACATCCTTTTATGATTATTTGATTAAAATATTAATCATTTATAGTCTTTTTACCATTTACATTTTTAAAAGCAAAATAACTGAAAACAGGATAAAACAAAGGGAAGTAACAAAAAAGTATTTCAATATTCCCAATACACATCGTTTTGATAACACAACGGCAGTTAGCCGGAGGTAAACATCGTTGATTACCAGTATGTTTGACACCCAAGCTGTCAAGTGAAGCCATATAATTATACATCTTCTTTGATGTTCAGGTAAAATTTAACACAGGTGTCAATTACACCCGTTCAGTAGAAGAAATGATCAAATATGGCGTCTGAAAAATTTCATACACGGGAGTTTTTTCTCCTAAACGGGAGGTTCACATGTATGTTACGAAGGGCATCTAATTCACATGACAAAGGAAACCCATGAATAAAGAGAACACTTTATATATCCTTTTTATTTATATAAAAATAAAATCTTCTTGTCTGCAGGATTGCAAATTCGTAACTTCAAGGGCGAACTTGTAAACAGGGCGAGTTGTACCGATACCAAATTCACGCATGCGTAATACAAATATCTACAGTTAAAACATCCTGTTACAAGTTAACAAGTTACGTTCATGTGGATGAGATGAAATCTAATAATTTACATAAATAAAAGGGTCATATTTACGATAGTGATTGTTTTACAATCATAATTTACAAATTAAATGATTCAGATGCCCAATCATGTGTAAAAATCGGTGTCAGGAATCTAAGTTGTTTTGAAATTGTAATACACGAAATGAATGCGGCATACGGAGACTCAAAGCCAATGGTCGGCCCCTTAAGTCTTCAGAAGACTTGACGTCTTCTTCCACTAAAAACATTTTAGATAAGATAAGGAAAAAAAGCTTCATCAGCAACATTTTATATTGGCAAATTTCCAATGAAGTTATTTACATAAAGTTATTGGCAAATAAAAATAGAAAATGACATTATAGTCATGTCTGGCAAATTTCCAACATATATTATCAACTACTATTCTATACAAAGAAAGATAACTCCAATTGAAAATTAATTGCTATTGCACAATATTGTGCAATTAGATATTTCTTGCTATTGTGCAATATTGTGCAATTGAAAATTTCTTGCTATTGCACAATACTTGATATGGAATCCTGATTTGGACCAACTTGAAAACTGGGCCCATAATCAAAAATCAAAGTACATATTTAGATAAAGCATATCAAATAAGCCTAAGAATTTAATTTTTGTTAAAATCAAACTTAGTTTAATTTTGGACCCTTTGGACCTTAATGTAGACCAATTTGAAAACTGGACCAAAAATTAAGAATCTACATACAAAGTTAGATTTGGAATATCAAAGAACCCATTTATTCAATTTTTGATGAAATCAAACAAAGTTTAATTTTGGACCCCCATTTGGACCAACTTGAAAACTAGGCCAATAATTAAAAATCTAAGTACATTTTTAAATTCAGCATATCAAAGAACCCCAAGGATTCAATTTTTGTTAAAATCAAACTAAGTTTAATTTTGGACCCTTTGGACCTTAATGTAGACCAATTTGGAAACGGGACCAAAAATTAAGAATCTACATACATAGTTATATTCGGCATATCAAAGAACCCCAATTATTTAATTTTTGATGAAATCACACAAAGTTCAATTTTGGACCCTATGGGCCCCTTATTCCTAAACTGTTAGGACCAAAACTCCCAAAATCAAACCCAACCTTCCTTTTATGGTCATAAACCTTGTGTTTAAATTTCATAGATTTCTATTTACTCATACTAAAGTTATGGTGCAAAAACCAAAAATAATGCTTATTTGGGCCCCTTTTTGGCCCCTAATTCATTAACTATTGTGACCTCAACTCCAAAAATCAATCCCAACCTTCCTTTTGTGTTCATAAACCTTGTGTTAAAATTTCATTGATTTCTATTTACTTGTACTAAAGTTATTGTGCGAAAACCAAGAATAATGCTTATTTGGGCCCTTTTTTGGCCCTTAATTCCTAAACTGTTGGAACCAAAACTCCCAAAATCAATCCCAACCTTCCTTTTGTGGTCATAAACCTTGTGTCAAAATTTCATAGATTTCTATTCACTTAAACTAAAGTTATAGTGCGAAAACCAAGAAAATGCTTATTTGGGCCCTTTTTGGCCCCTAATTCCTAAAATGTTGGGACCAAAACTCCCAAAATCAATCCCAACCTTCCTTTTGTGGTCATAAACCTTGTGTTAAAATTTTATTGATTTCTATTCACTTTTACTAAAGTTAGAGTGCGAAAACTAAAAGTATTCGGACGACGACGCGGACGCCAACTTGATAGCAATATACGACCAAAAAATTAAAATTTTTGCAGTCGTATAAAAATTGGTAAAAAACGACTGTAAAGGGCAATAACTCCTTAAGGGGTCAACTGACCATTTTGGTCATGTTGACTTATTTGTAGACCTTACTTTGCTGAACGTTATAGCTGTTTACAGTTTATCTCTATCTATAATAGTATTCAAAATAATAACTGAAGACGACAAAATTTCCTTAAAATTACTAATTCAGGGGCAGCAACCCAACAAACGGTTGCCCGATTCATCTGAAAATTTCAGGGCAGATAGATCTTGACTTGATAAACAATTTAACATCATGTCAGATTTGCTCTAAATGCTTTTGTTTTAGAGTTATAAGCCAAAATATACATTTTACCCGTATGTTGTATTTTTGGCCATGAGGGCCATCTTGGTTGGTTTGGCTGGTCACCGGACACATTTTTTAAACTAGATACCCCAATGATGAATGTGGCCAAGTATGGTTAAATTTGGCCAAGTAGTTTCAGAGGAGAAGATTTTTGTAAAAGTTAATGACGACAGACGCAGGTTGCCAAGTGATGAGAAAAGCTCACTTGGCCCTTTGGGCCAGGTGTGCTAAAAAAGATGTGGTATGATTGCCAATGAGACAACCGTCCACAAGAGACCAAAATGACATAGACATTAACAACTATAGGTCACAGTACGGCCTTCAACAATGAGCAAAGCCCATACCGCATAGTCAGCTATTAAAGGCCCTGATAAGACAATGTAAAACAATTCAAACAAGAAAACTAACGGCCTTATTTATTTAAAAAAATGAACGATAAGCCATTGAAAATACAAGGATTAGATTTTCAAATAAGCGTTATAAACTATATGTAATAAAATTAAGGGTAAGGTGAGTATAAAAGGTTAAAATAAAGGTCGTTATAGATCTATATCTACTGACCTGGTCTACCTTTACCTGAACTGTTACTACTCAGTCTCCTCTGTCGTCCACCGCCTTCTTCTCCACTATATTGACGAGGTCGATATCCAGGACTAGTACTACTACAACAAACACTTGTATGAACTATCTAACTATTTAGTATAGAAGTAATATCATTATATGAATAATTTTCAGAACAGGGAAGTTGATTATGTATAAAACAACTGCAAAGTGTTGCTGTGAGGATGAATTTTGTAAGTGTCATATAACTTCTTTTTTTCTGACAGTGTACATGTCCCTTTTTATTGTGTAGTAGTAGAAAATCAGTAACTCTTCTTGTGTAGGAATGACTGACAAGTTGACCATTTCCATATGTTAACAAGAGGCTGTCACAACGACAGCAAACCGGATTTATTAATATTTATTTGTGTCCTGGCAATATCACAAGAACCATTACTGATGAATGGTGAAAGTGAAAATCGTCAATATCAAATTTGACCTCCATTTTGTCATCAGTATCAACATCTTAAAATTTGAAAAGCTTAGATTGAATGGTTCATGAGTAAATGCAACAACGTGAATGGAAACGCCATTTCACAATCTTTCAAGAACCATAACTCCTGAACGGTATAAGTCAAAATCGTCATTATTGAACTTGACCTCTAATTTGCCATCAGTAACAACATATAAAAATTTCAAAAGCTTTGGTTGAATGGTTCATGAGAAAATGCACGGACACGACTGGAAACACCATTTTTCAATCTTTCAAGAACCATAACTCCTGAACGGTAAAAGTCAAAATCGTCATTATTGCACTTGACCTCTATTTTGTCATCAGTAACAACATATTAAAATTTGGGAAGCTTTGGTAAAACAGTTCATGCGTAAATGCACGAACACGACTGGAAACACCATTTTTCAATCTTTCAAGAACCATAACTCCTGAACGGTAAAAGTCAAAATCGTCATTATTGAACTTGACCTCCATTTTGTCATCAGTAACAACATATTAAAATTTGGGAAGCTTAGTTAGAACAGTTCATGCGTAAATGCGCGGACATGACTGGAAACTCCATTTTTCAATCTTTCAAGAACCATAACTCCTGAACGGTAAAAGTCAAAATCGCCATTATTGGACTTGATCTCCATTTTTTCATCAGTAACAACATATAAAAATTAGGAAAGCTTAGGTAGAACAGTTCATGCGTAAATGCAGGGACACGACTGGAAACTCCATTATTCAATCTTTCAAGAACCATAACTCCTGAACGGTAAAAGTCAAAATCGCCATTATTGAACTTGACCTTCATTTAGTTGTCAGTAACAACATATTAAAATTTTAAAAGCTTTGGTTGAACGGTTCATGAGTTAATGCACGGACAACATTTGATTCCCGCCCGCCCGCCCGCCGTACATCCCCAAATCAATAACCGACATTTTTGTCACAAAAATCCGGTTAAAAATACACTTCTATCAGATACCTTGTAAAGAAATTTTAACGCAATAATAATTATTGAATGATTTTATACATCAAAGAACCTTTAGTGAGTAAGCTCATATAAACAATTAACAACCCCACTCCCTTTAAAAGGGACAAAGTGACCTGATGGCATATCATTTTTCTGTTTACTTAAAGGTACAATTCATTGTTTCTGCAATGAATTTATACAGAAGTATTGTCTTAGCCAAGTGAATTCAATCTATAGGCATGTTCCTTTTATTTACAGTGACCATACACCAAAGTAAGGTTGCAGTGGCATTTGTAGTATTTGATTAAGCATCATGAAAACACTTTGCTGTCTATCAAAAGAAACTCTGACCTTGAGCTTGGACAGGCATGGGGTAATCGTTATCAGTAATCAGCTGTAATCGATTACATTTTGAAGTGTAATCCTATGTAATCAGTAATCATGCCGTTTCTGATTACAAGTAATGCTAATGTAATCGATAACATTGCAAAAACAGGCTTAATCATGATTACTTTTAGATTACATTCATATGATTACTTGCTGATTACAAATCTTATATATATATATATATATATGAAATAGTTTTTGATTACATTTGAAATAAGGTGTAATTGTAATGTAATCTTTTACATGTTATTAGCAAAGTAATTGTAATTTAATGGATTACATTTTAAAGTAATCCACCCTATCCCTGACCTTGGACAAAAAGAACTAAAAATTAATAGGAATATTCCTTCATAATATGTGACTATATATTCAAGTATAGTTGCAATTGCATGTAGTATTGGATTTGGCATCTAAAAACAACTTTTCATCTAATTTATGTAACTATGACCTTGACCTTTGATGTATTGACCTCAAAATCAATGGTGATGTTCCACTCATTATATGTTACCATATCTTTGTTCTAGGCTTACTTAGTGTTTTCTTTTTCTTCATCAGCTTTTCTTCTACTCTCATCCTCTCTTCCCCTACGTAACCTTTCCTCGATTTCTCTCTCTTTGGCCGCTGTATCTACGGGTTTAGCATCACCAAATATATTTGCTGATGGTTTCCTTGTTGGAGGTTTATCTGACATTGGGGCAGCCCTCTCCTTCTCTTTCTCTTTAGCTACTATATCTACAGGTTTAGCATCACCAAATATATTTGCTGAGGGTTTCCTTGCTGGAGGTTTATCTGTGGTTGGGGCATCTTCTGGTGCTTTAGTACGAGGTTTTAAATTCAATCGCGGCCTTTCTGCTGGTGTTTCTGAAAATACAAAGTAATATTGGAATTTGTATTCAACAAAAAATCTTCTTGAACTTTATTCCCACAATTAAACTGGACAAAGTAATGCACCCTCACTTCACTTCTGAAATAACAGTATTATAACAAAGTTGATGTAGGACTTTCTTTGAGATATAATTGTATCTGGGAGACACGAATGATGCCACTGCAGATGCAAATTATTATTTTAATATACAACCAGATGTTTTACAGGGTGCAGCTTTATACCACTGCAGAGATCAAACCCTGAACAGTTGGAGCAAGTATGGACACAACATTTAAGCTAGATACAGCTCTGAATTTGGATTGTGATTAAATAGTTGACACAACATAGGTTTCTGACACAGAATGAATGTGGTCTAAGAACTTAAGCTTAAACACTTCGAAATTTTAAATTGGACATTTACCTATTATGGTCCAATATCCAAAATCTAAATACATGGTTAGATTCAGCATATATCAAAGAACCCCAAGAATTCAATTTTTGATGAAATCAAATAATGTTCAATTTTAGACCCTTTAGACCTCAATGTGGACCAATTTGATAACAGGGCCCAAATATTACAAAATCTAAATACATGGTTAGATTCAGCATATTGAACAACCTCATATATTCAATATTTGTTTAAATCAAACAAAAATTTATTTTTGGACCTTAATGTAGACCAATTTGAAAACGGGACAATACTGTGCAATTGAATATTTCTTGCTATTGCGCAAAACTGTGCAATTGAAAATTTCTTGCTATTGGGCAATATTGTGCAATTAGATATTTCTTGCTATTGCGCAATACTGTGCAATTGAAGATTTCTTGCTATTGCACAATACTGTGCAATTGAAGATTTCTTGCTATTGCGCAATACTGTGCAATTGAAAATTTCTTGCTTTTGCCATTACTGTGCTGTGCAATTTAAGATTTCTTGTTATTCCGCAATACTGTGCAACTGAAAATTTCTTGCTATTGCACAATACTTAATATAATAATTTTAGACCCCGATTAGGACCAACTTGAAAACTGGGCCCATAATCAACCAGGTGCTCCGCAGGGCGCAGCTTTATACGACCGCAGAGGTCGAACCCTGAACAGTTGGGGCAAGTATGGACAAAACATTCAAGTGTGATACAGCTCTGAATTTGGATTGTGATCAAATTTTTGACAATACATGGTTTTTTTTTTACACAAAACAAATGTCAAGATTTTACAAATCAATTAAAGATTTCTTCTTCAAACTTTTTAAATCTAAAATTAAAAAGTTGACACAGCATAGGTTTCTGACACAGAATGAATGTGGTCTAATGAACTTAAAAGTTTTTTTTTGCCTTTGAGCAATTCACTATGCTGTTGAATATTAATCCTCTCAAAAAAATGTTTGAAGAAATTTTCTTTTTATTTATGAAATCTGAAATGAGAAAAATTTACCCCCCCCCCTTTTTTTTCACATCCCCGTTTCCCTTTTTCCAAAACTGATATCAATTCAAATTTCTAATGGAGTTTGCAACAATAACTACTCTTTTAAATACATCATAAAATATTAAAATGTATAATAAAGTGCTTGTTATCACTGAATGGTAAAGATTGGTTGGTAGTAAAAGTGAATATACATTGTTATTTGTATAAAACAATAAAAAAAAAACTTCATCAGCAACATTTTATATTGGCAAATTTCCAATGAAGTTATTTACATAAAGTTATTGGCAAATAAAAAAAGAAAATGACATCATAGTCATGTCTGGCAAATGTCCAACATACATTATCTAAAAACATTTTAGATAAGATAAGGAACAAAAAGCTTCATCAGCAACATTTTATATTGGCAAATTTCCAATGAAGTTATTTACATAAAGTTATTGGCAAATAAAAATAGAAAATGACATCATAGTCATGTCTGGCAAATTTCCAACATATATTATCAACTACTATTCTATACAAAGAAAGATAACTCCAATTGATTAATTGCTATTGCACAATATTGTGCAATTAGATATTTCTTGCTATTGTGCAATACTGTGCAATTGAAAATTTCTTGCTATTGCACAATACTTGATATGGAATCCTGATTTGGACCAACTTGAAAAAATTATAATCAAAAATCAAAGTACATATTTAGATAAAGCATATCAAATAAGTTAAAATCAAACTTAGTTTAATTTTGGACCCTTTGGACCTTAATGTAGACCAATTTGAAAACTGGACCAAAAATTAAGAATCTACATACACAGTTAGATTTGGAATATCAAAGAACCCATTTATTCAATTTTTGATGAAATCAAACAAAGTTTAATTTTGGACCAACTTAAAAACTAGGCCAATAATTAAAAATCTAAGTACATTTTTAAATTCAGCATATCAAAGAACCCCAAGGATTCAATTTTTGTTAAAATCAAACTAAGTTTAATTTTGGACCCTTTGGACCTTAATGTAGACCAATTTGAAAACGGGACCAAAAATTAAGAATCTACATACATAGTTAGATTCAGCATATCAAAGAACCCCAATTATTCAATTTTTGATGAAATCACACAAAGTTCAATTTTGGACCCTTTGGGCCCCTTATTCCTAAACTGTTAGGACCAAAACTCCCAAAATCAAACCCAACCTTTCTTTTATGGTCATAAACCTTGTGTTTAAATTTCATAGATTTCTATTTACTTATACTAAAGTTATGGTGCAAAAACCAAAAATAATGCTTATTTGGGCCCCTTTTTGGCCCCTTATTCATAAACTGTTGTGACCTCAACTCCAAAAATTAATCCCAACCTTCCTTTTGTGGTCATAAACCTTGTGTTAAAATTTCATTGATTTCTATTTACTTATACTGAAGTTATTGTGCGAAAACCAAGAATAATGCTTATTTTGGCCCTTTTTGGCCCTTATTTCCTAAACTGTTGGAACCAAAACTCCCAAAATCAATCCCAACCTTCCTTTTGTGGTCATAAACCTTGTGTCAAAATTTCATAGATTTCTATTCACTTAAACTAAAGTTATAGTGCGAAAACCAAGAAAATGCTTATTTGGGCCCTTTTTGGCCCCTAATTCCTTAAATGTTGGGACCAAAACTCCCAAAATCAATCCCAACCTCTCTTTTGTGGTCATAAACCTTGTGTTAAAATTTCATTGATTTCTATTCACTTTTACTAAAGTTAGAGTGTGAAAACTAAAAGTATTCGGACGACGACGACGACGCCAACGTGATAGCAATATACGACCAAAAAATTAAAATTTTTGCGGTCGTATACTGTGAAAGTACTTTTATTCGTTGGGTACCAATTTTCGTGGTTTTCGTGGATGACTTTATCCACGAATTTAAGTGTCCAACGAAATAAAATAACCATTGTCTAAATCAAGACCTGGAGAGATCCCAATCGGTATGTTTGACTACTGATATGACATGTATGATCTAGTCTAAGAGAAGATATTGAATAGCACCAACTCTGAGAATACTTTAATAGCAGTCACAGAACTACAACCGCATGCAGGATTATACCCATTTAATCTTTAATAACCTAAAATGTGCAACTTTTGTTTTTGTTCAATGAAAGTCAGATTTCCGGTATTGATATGCTAGTATGATAAAGTGTTCATTTTATATCCTCATAGTTCTCGTACATATAAGAAATAAAAAATTTATGCTGGTCTTGATTTTGATAAGAATTATTTGGCAATTCATAGCATTTGTTTATGTTACTGTTTTCTTTAGGTGACATGTTAATGGCCTAATTAACACCTTTGGTGGTCTTTAATCTGTTGATAACTTTATCATGGGTTAATTAGTGTTATCACTACGATTTACATGGGTCAATGTTTACTTTGCAATTTCCTTCAATCTAGACTATTTGTAACCCTCGTTTCTAAAGGCTTCAATTTTTCAATTTTATTTTTTTTAGAAAACTAAAATCCACGAATTTAAAAACCCACGAACATGTAAATATTGCTCAAACCACGAAAATTGATACCCACGAATTAAAGTACTTTCACAGTAATAAAAATAGAAAATGACATCATAGTCATGTCTGGCAAATGTCCAACATACATTATCTAAAAACATTTTAGATAAGATAAGGAAAAAAAGCTTCATCAGCAACATTTTATATTGGCAAATTTCCAATGAAGTTATTTACATAAAGTTATTGGCAAATAAAAATAGAAAATGACATCATAGTCATGTCTGGCAAATTTCCAACATATATTATCAACTACTATTCTATACAAAGAAAGATAACTCCAATTGAAAATTAATTGCTATTGCACAATATTGTGCAATTAGATATTTCTTGCTATTGTGCAATACTGTGCAATTGAAAATTTCTTGCTATTGCACAATACTTGATATGGAATCCTGATTTGGACCAACTTGAAAACTGGGCCCATAATCAAAAATCAAAGTACATATTTAGATAAAGCATATCAAATAAGCCCAAGAATTTAATTTTTGTTGAAATCAAACTTAGTTTAATTTTGGACCCGTTGGACCTTAATGTAGACCAATTTGAAAACTGGACCAAAAATTAAGAATCTACATACACAGTTAGATTTGGAATATCAAAGAACCCATTTATTCAATTTTTGATGAAATCAAACAAAGTTTAATTTTGGACCCCCATTTGGACCAACTTGAAAACTAGGCCAATAATTAAAAATCTAAGTACATTTTTAAATTCAGCATATCAAAGAACCCCAAGGATTCAATTTTTGTTAAAATCAAACTAAGTTTAATTTTGGACCCTTTGGACCTTTATGTAGACCAATTTGAAAAAGGGACCAAAAATTAAGAATCTAAATATATAGTTAGATTCGGCGTATCAAAGAACCCCAATTATTCAATTTTTGATGAAATCACACAAAGTTCTATTTTGGACCCTTTGGGCCCCTTATTCCTAAACTGTTAGGACCAAAACTCCCAAAATCAAACCCAACCTTCCTTTTATGGTCATAAACCTTGTGTTTAAATTTCATAGATTTCTATTTACTTATACTAAAGTTATTGTGAAAAAAACCAAAAATAATGCTTATTTGGGCCCCTTTTTGGCCCCTAATTCATAAACTGTTGTGACCTCAACTCCAAAAATCAATCCCAACCTTCCTTTTGTGGTCATAAACCTTGTGTTAAAATTTCATTGATTTCTATTTACTTATACTAAAGTTATTGTGCGAAAACCAAGAATAATGCTTATTTGGGCCCTTTTATGGCCCTTAATTCCTAAACTGTTGGAACCAAAACTCCCAAAATCAATCCCAACCTTCCTTTTGTGGTCATAAACCTTGTGTCAAAATTTCATAGATTTCTATTCACTTAAACTAAAGTTATAGTGCGAAAACCAAGAAAATGCTTATTTGGGCCCTTTTTGGCCCCTAATTCCTAAAATGTTGGGACCAAAACTCCCAAAATCAATCCCAACCTTCCTTTTGTGGTCATAAACCTTGTGTTAAAATTTCAGTGATTTCTATTTACTTTTACTAAAGTTAGAGTGCGAAAACTAAAAGTATTCAGACGACGACGACGACGCCGACGCCAACGTGATAGCAATATACGACCAAAAAATTAAAATTTTTGCGGTCGTATAAAAATCTAAGTACATGTTTCGATTCAGCATATCAAGGAATGAAGGAACCCCAAGGATTCAATTTTTGTTAAAATCAAGCTAAGTTTAATTTTGGACCCTTTGGACCTTAAATGCAGACCAATCTGAAAACAGGACCAACAAGAGGCTGTCACAACGACAGCAAACCGGATTTATTTACATTTATTTGTGTCCTGGCAATATCACAAGAACCATTACTGATGAATGGTGAAAGTGAAAATCATCAATATCAAATTTGACCTCCATTTTGTCATCAGTATCAACATTTTGAAATAATAATATTTGAAAAGCTTAGATTGAATGGTTCATGAGTAAATGCAACAACGTAAATGGAAACGCCATTTTACGATCTTTCAAGAACCATAACTCCTGATCAGTAAAAGTCAAAATCGACATTATGGAACTTGACCTCTATTTTGTCATCAGTAACAACATATTAAAATTTCAAAAGCTTTGGTCGAATGGTTCATGAGAAAATGCACGGACACGACGGGAAACACCATTTTTCAATCTTTCAAGAACCATAACTCCTGAACGGTAAAAGTCAAAATCGTCATTATTGAACTTGACCTCCATTCTGTCATCAGTAACAACATATTAAAATTTGGGAAGCTTTGGTAGAACAGTTCATGAGTAAATGCACGGACATGACTGAAAACTCCATTTTTCAATCTTTCAAGAACCATAACTCCTGAACGGTAAAAGTCAAAATCGCCATTATTGAACTTGACCTACGTATAGTTGTCAGTAATAACATATTAAAATTTTAAAAGCTTTGGTTGAACGGTTCATGAGTTAATGCACGGACAACATTTGATTGCCGCCTTACAAGAACCATAACTCCTGAACAGTAAAAGTCAAAATCGCCATTATTGAACTTGACCTTCATATAGTTGTCAGTAATAACATATTAAAATTTTAAAAGCTTTGTTTGAACGGTTCATGAGTTAATGCACGGACAACATTTGATTGCCACCCGCCCGCCCGCCCGCCCGCCCGCCCGCCCGACGTACATCCCCAAATCAATAACCGACATTTTTGTCACAAAAATCCGGTTAAAAATCAAGAATCCGAATACACAGTTAGATTTGGCATATCAAAGAACCCCAATAATTCATTTTTTGATGAAATCAAACAAAGTTTAATTTTGTCCATTTTTTCGTTGGGACCAAAACTCCAAAAATCAATTCAATACTTCCTTTTGTGGTCATAAACCTTGTGTTAAAATTTCATAGATTTCTATTAACTTATACTAAAGTTATTGTGCAAAAACCAAGAAAAATACTTATTTGGGACCTTTTTTTTTGCCTGTAATTCCTAAACTGTTTGGACTAAAACTCCCAAAATCAATCCCAACCATCCTTTTGTAGTCATAGACCTTGTTAAAATTTCATAGATTTCTGTTTACTTATACTAAAGTATTTGTGTGAAAAACCAAGAAAAATGCTTATTTGGGCCCTTTTTGGCCCCTAATTCCTAAACTGTTGGAACCAAAACACCCCAAATCAATCCCAATCTTCCTTTTATGGTCATAAACCTTGTGTTTAAATTTCATAGATTTCTATTTACTTTTACTAAAGTTAGAGTGCGAAAACTAAATGTCTTCGATATATTTCTGACACAAAATAAGTGTGGTAAAAGATCTTATTTAGTATATTGCGCAATACTGTGCATTTGAAAATTTCTTCTTGAAACTTTAAAAATAAATTGGGGCAATTACCCCCAAACTCAATCCCAGCTGTTATATGGAACATTGTGGTACAATGTCAGAAATATCCATACACTTACACACAATTTTTTGTCTGGAAACTATAAAAATGCATTTTTGGCCCCTTTTTAGCACCTAATTCCAAGACAGTCGGTACCATAACCCCAAAATCAATCTAGTTAGGTTTTGAAGGTTCAGGTGAATGTTCATTATTACAGCCAAATGGAGAGATCCCAAGCTGGTGTTTTTCGAAATTCACAACAGTGAGCCAACTATTTCTTTTGGGGTTGAATGGTATTTCATTAACATTCATCTTACTAAAAATATAGTAATTACCTCTGGTTGGACTCTGTCTTTCTGCTCTGAAAAGAAAGAAAGATAAAAGGTTCACCTATATCTATAAAAATATAAAAGTTCATAAAAAATGTCAGATAAATGATGCATAAAAAGTGATGGAATTGCCAAGGTTTAAAAAAAAAAAAAAAAAGACAGCTGCATAACTCATTTTAAGGAATTGATATATTGCAGGAATCAAAATTGTGTCTCACAAGATGGCAAATTCAGTTAGTTTTCTCATTTGAATTGTTTTACGTTTGTCATTTTAGGGCCTTATGTAGCTTACTATGCAGTTTTGGCCTTGCTCATTGTTGAAGAGCTGTACAGTGACCCATAGTTGTTAATTTTGGTGTCATTTGGTCTCTGGTAAAGATAGTCTCATTGGCAACCATACTACATCTCTTTTATAAAGCTTAGTTTTATATATATCCAATATATGTATATTGTCGAAAAATATAAAATTTATTTGTAAGATATTAGAAACAAGACAAAAAACGTGACTCACTGAGGTTTTCTCCTGTTTCCCAGCGACTTCAAATACAGACACTTGAAACTCTAGTTGTTTAATCCAAATCATTGTCTCTAATTTGTAAAGAAACTGACATAGTTCAAACGCTGACCTCAAAGAGAACCCCAAAATGAACTGTTATGCAAAAAGACATATCCTCATTACCACTTGCTCAGCATAGAAGCAAGGGTAACAGGAGACTTCAATTTTCCAGTACAATTAAAGCAAACAATTATTTGTGCAGGAAAAATCAACATATACCAGTATGAATTGCAAATGACCAGAAAAATTGGACTCGTTCAAATGATTACTTGTTGATTACAAATTTTATAAAAAAATCATCATAACTGTGAGGGTGTACAGAGTAGATTCACTCTTCACTTCCATAAAATAAAATTGAGAATGGAAATGGGGAATGTACCAAAGAGACAACAACCCAACAATAGAGCAGACAACATACCCATATTTAATTCACAACTTTGAGTTACATATGTATATCTTAAAAAGTCTTATCCATACCTGCTTCCATGTCTATCGTCACGGTTATAACCGCTACCGAAAGGTCTCCGTCCACCATCTTTAATGAAATAAATAAAAAATATACAAATGAACATATTAATACTAATTTACATGATTTATTTAATCACTCAGTATATTGAAAGTTGAACTATATAGTGTCAACACAAATAACTCTACAAGTTATTACTGTCAATCTGCTAACACAAATGAAGTAATTATGTTCCATATTCCCTGAGAAAAGATAAACAAAAATATTTGTTGAGGAAAGAAGAGACTGACAAGGTGATTGCAATATCGGCTCCTTCTAGTGTTGGGGTACAATTATATAACCACAATCATTGTAGGATTTAAGTTTTAAAGTTAATAGGGCCAAATAAGCCCAAAAAATATAATATACACCAGTGTTCATGTTGGTGGACTTTGTTGAATCTTTTATCGAAGGTATTGATTTCTTGGTTTCTGGTTTGATTTTTCTGATTGATTATGGTTTTAAAAAGTTAAATATTTGAAAACATAAAAAAACCAGGTGCTCCGCAGGGCGCAGCTTTATACGACCGCAGAGGTCGAACCCTGAACAGTTGGGGCAAGTATGGACAAAACATTCAAGCATGATACAGCTCTGAATTTGGATTGTAATCAAATTTTTGACATTACATGGTTTTTTTTTACACAAAACAAATGCCAAGATTTTACAAATCAATTAAAGATTTCTTCTTCAAACTTTTTAAATCTAAAATTAAATAGTTGACACAGCATAGGTTTCTGACACAGAATGAATGTGGTCTAATGAACTTAAAAGGTTTTTTTTGCCTTTGAGCAATTCACTATGCTGTTGAATATTAATCCTCTCAAAAAAATGTTTGAAGAAATTTTCTTTTTATTTATGAAATCTGAAATGAGAAAAATTTAACCCCCCCCCCTTTTTTTCACATCCCCGTTTCCCTTTTTCAAAACTGATATCAATTCAAATTTCTAATGGAGTTTGCAACAATAACTACTCATTTAAATACATCATAAAATATTAAGATGTAAAAAAACTGCTTGTTATCACTGAATGGTAAAGATTATTTAAATTTATCAGTTGGTAGTAAAAAGTGTATATACAGTGTATATTGTATATAACAAAGATTTAAGTTGATTCTGGACAAAGAAAGATAACTCCAATTAAAAAAAATTCTTGCTATTGCACAATATTGTGCAATAGGATATTTCTTGCTTACTATTCTGGACAAAGAAAGATAACTCTAATTAAAAAAAAATTTGCTATTTCACAATATTGTGCAATTAGATATTTCTTGCCATTGCACAATACTGTGCAATTGAAAAGACTTGCTATTGCACAATACTTAATATAATAATTTTAGATCCTGATTTGGACCAACTTGAAAACTGGGCCCATAATCAAAAATCTAAGTACATGTTTAGATTCAGCATATCAAAGAGGCCCAAGAATTCAATTTTTGTTAAAATCAAACTTAGTTTAATTTTGGACCCTTTGGACTTTAATGTAGAATTTGAAATTTGAAAACAGGACCAAAAATGAAGAATCTACATACACAGTTAGATTTGGCATATCAAAGAACCCCAAGGATTCAATTTTTGATGAAATCAAACAAAGTTTAATTTTGGACCCTTTGGACCTTAATGTAGACCAATTTGAAAACTGGACCAAAAAACTTCAATAATCAAGAATCTAAGTACATTTTTAGATTCAACATATCAAAGAACCCAACCGATTCATTTTTTGTCAAAATCAAACTAAGTTTAATTTTGGACCCTTTGGACCTTAATGTAGACCAATTTGAAAACGGGACCAAAAGTTGAGAATCTACATATACAGTTAGATTCGGCATATCAAAGAACCCCAATTATTCAATTTTGATGAAATCAAACAAAGTTTAATTTTGGACCCTTTGGGCCCCTTTTTCCTAAACTGTTGGGACCAAAACTCCCAAAATCAATACCAACCTTCCTTTTATGGTCATAAGCCTTGTGTTTAAATTTCATAGATTTGTATTTACTTATACTAACGTTATGGTGCGAAAACCAAGAAAAATGCTTATTTGGGTCCCTTTTTGGCCCCTAATTCCTAAACTGTTGGGTCCTAAACTCCCAAAATCAATACCAACCTTCCTTTTGTGGTCATAAACATTGTGTTTAAATTTCATAGATTTCTATTTACTTAACCTAAGGTTATTGTGCAAAAACCAAGAAAAATGCTTATTTGGGCCCTTTATTGGCCCCTTATTCCTAAACTATTGAAACCAAAACTCCCAAAATCAATCCCAATCTTTCTTTTGTGGTCATAAACCTTGTGTCAAAATTTCATAGATTTCTATTAACTTAAACTAAAGTTATGGTGCGAAAACCAAGAAAATGCTTATTTGGGCCCTTTTTGGCCCCTAATTCCTAAAATGTTGTGACCAAAACTCCCAAAATCAATACCAACCTTCCTTTTATGGTCATAAACCTTGTGTTAAAATTTCATAGATTTCTATTCACTTTTACTACAGTTAGAGTGCGAAAACTAAAAGTATTCGGACGCCGGACGACGACGACGACGCCGACGACGCCGACGACGAAGACGCCGACGTGATAGCAATATACGACGAAAATTTTTTCAAAATTTGCGGTCGTATAAAAATCGATTGTTTTATAACACTTATGTATTAACATTCTTAACATCACCTTTACAATGACTATTTGACAAAAAAATATGGAATGCAAAGTCATTTCATATTTAAGACCAGATGAGCTAAAAATGTAATACTTCTGCTAAAATAAAACATGTAGAATTAAGGTAGCACTACAGGTGTCAGACCACCAATTAAAAATCCCTATCTGTTCAACCAAATTTTGCAATTTTCACAGCTTTCTAAATATTTTACCTTAAGTTTAACTTCAAGGAAACCAGGTATATCCTGAATTGTACATGTATCACCTTCCTATATGCCAATTTTCAACCAATGTTTAAAGTCTTGTAACAAATTTCTGATTTTGAAAAGACAGGTACTACCAAAATAACTCCCGGTTTTCTGGAAATCTTAAATTAGTGTACTATGTAGCGCATTAATCCTGAATTTTTAATGCAAACTCATAGACAAGTGAATTTTGGCTCAAAATGGTCTAAATACATTTCCCTTTCACCAAAAGTTTCATTTCTGCAAATTGGTTAGTTAGTTTAAGTAAACAATGACATCAAAAGCACTATTTTGTGTCAAAGTAGGACTACTTTTACATACGTTCTAAATTGGAGGCAGTAATTGGTGGTCTGACACCTAAAGAGCCAAAAAAGTTGCTCAGAAATCTTTGCTTTGCTTTATTCTTAATCCTTAGTCAATTTGAAGTCAGAAACATCCTATCTGAGCATAATGTGACTTATATTACAAATTTCACAGCTCAATTTAAACTGACTGTAATGTATGACTTTGATAGAAAATACTTGAAAATTTCATTTTGGACTACAGGAACATAAACTTTCAATATCAAGATCAGTTTTGTTGATTTTTTTCTTGTTTGTTTTACTTCTTAAAAGACTTTCCACAAATTTTACAATGGGTTAAGTAAAAAATTCATGGTATTACAGAGTCAAGGAATATTGGCCCCCCTTTTTTACACCTGGTGTAAGTAATGGGACTATTAAATGATCAAAAGTGCAGTCATGGTCATTTAACTGTTTTTATTTTCTAACAGTTGATACAACTTAAGGCATAAAACTTTCATTTGAGATAATAAATGGGATTTTTGTGAGTTTTTGCAATGTTTACATCAGGCTATGTTATCTGCCAAATACATGCTATGACGCAATGATATAAGGGATAAAAATCAAATAATTTCATTAAATCTTGATGACAAGAACTTTTTTTGGTGGTAAAATAACCATGTTTTAATGTTAATACCACAGAAACAACTTGCTGTGCATTTATAACAATTTGGGACATTTTTTTATGTGAAAGCATATTGTCAGGGTGGGAAAAGCTAAAAATAGCACAAATTCAGGTCTAAGGCTCTAAATTTGCAATATGTGACTTTTTGCCCCCAAAAAGATTGAAATGTGACTACTATCACTTCATATGATCAGTTAAGTAAAAAAAATCAATTGTTTTCTGAATTTGGGGTTTCACCGCATTTCCCTTAAAGGTGTCAGACCACCAATTAAAAATCCCTATCTGTTCAACCAAATTTTGCAATTTTCACAGCTTTCTAAATATTTTACCTTAAGTTTAACTTCAAGGAAACCAGGTATATCCTGAATTGTACATGTATCACCTTCCTATATGCCAATTTTCAACCAATGTTTAAAGTCTTGTAACAAATTTCTGATTTTGAAAAGACAGGTACTACCAAAATAACTCCCGGTTTTCTGGAAATCTTAAATTAGTGTACTATGTAGCGCATTAATCCTGAATTTTTAATGCAAACTCATAGACAAGTGAATTTTGGCTCAAAATGGTCTAAATACATTTCCCTTTCACCAAAAGTTTCATTTCTGCAAATTGGTTAGTTAGTTTAAGTAAACAATGACATCAAAAGCACTATTTTGTGTCAAAGTAGGACTACTTTTACATACGTTCTAAATTGGAGGCAGTAATTGGTGGTCTGACACCTACAGTCAGAATTTTCTGACTCCAACCAACAGTCTTTAAAGATTAATTTCTCCAAAACTACTCAATGGATTTTAAAAACCTTTAACTCATTATAAAGCTGAAATATTAATTCTTCTTAATCTGTAGATAAATTTATTTTTGGTATGATTAATCTCAAATTATAGCTCCTCAATTGCCAAAAAAGCGGTTCTCCAACTTGGATGAAAATGGCACATTCAGGTCAAATGGTAGTAAAAATTTGATTTCATCACTTTAATCAACCATACACTATATAGAAAACCATGTCTCAGATTTTTGATATGTGCCTCCAGTAAGAAGATATATTGATTTAACTGCTGGGTGCCAAACCTCAATTCACCTTTCATCTTTGGACACCTATAAATTCATTTAGAAACAAATTATCCAAAAACTGGGACACTGTATTGTAGAAAATACTCTCTTTAATCACATATATCAAAGTCAAACCAAAAGGGGTACCCACGAAGTTTCTATTTTCATTTTTTGTTAACAATTCTCATGAAAAATCGTTCTGAGAAATGACCTAAAAACTGAATTTCCCCCTAAGAACCCCTATAAATGCATCATTAATACAAAAGTTCCACTGAGAACACCTGAGGAGTGTTCTGACACCATTTTTTATCAATATAACCACACACTTTGTGTCTTTGATGCTCTTATACTGTAAATTTTGAATTATATGTGCACTGACCAACATTAACGTGGCATTTGGCGGGAGTTTGACGTCACAGATTTGACCAACATCTGTGATGAAGTAATTAAATATAGAGTAAGATTAAGCTCCGCCTCTATCTAGACAGTCTAAGATAAGAGAATAACAGAAATGACCAGCTGCATATAATCAATATTTAACATCACTATTATCACTATAAAGAATGATTTTCATTTGTATTTTAAAAAGAAATATACTATGAAATTAGCTAGAACATTAAAATTATGTAATCAAAGACATGTTCAACCAGATGCTCCGCAGGGCGTAGCTTTATACGACCGCAGAGGTTGAACCCTGAACGGTTGGGGCAAGTATGGACACAACATTCAAGCTGGATTCAGCTCTAAATTTGGATTGTGATTAAATAGTTGACACAGCATAGGTTTCTGACACAGAATGAATGTGTTCTAATGAACTTAAAATTTTTGTTTTCTCTTAGAGCAATTCACTATGCTGTTGAATATTAATCCTCTCAAAAAAATGTTTGAAGAAATTTTCTTTTTTATTTATGAAATTTCAAATGAGAACCAGATGCTCCGCAGGGCGTAGCTTTATACGACCGCAGAGGTTGAACCCTGAACGGTTGGGGCAAGTATGGACACATCTTTCAAGCTGGATTCAGCTCTAAATTTGGATTGTGATTAAATAGTTGACACAGCATAGGTTTCTGACACAGAATGAATGTGTTCTAATGAACTTAAATCTTTTGTTTTCTCTTAGAGCAATTCACTATGCTGTTGAATATTAATCCTCTCAAAAAAATGTTTGAAGAAATTTTCTTTTTTATTTATGAAATTTCAAATGAGAAAAATTGAACCCAATTTTTTTAATCACATCCCCCTTTCCCTTATTCCAAAACTAATCTCAATTAAAATTTCTAATGGAGTTTGCAACAATAACTACTCATTTAAATACATCATAAAATATTAAGATGTAAAAAAACTGCTTGTTATCACTGAATGGTAAAGATTATTTTAATTTATCAGTTGGTAGTAAAAAGTGAATATACATTGTATATTGTATATAACAAAGATTTAAGTTGATTCTGGACAAAGAAAGATAACTCCAATTAAAAAAAAATCTTGCTATTGCACAATATTTTGCAATTAGATATTTCTTGCTTACTATTCTGGACAAAGAAAGATAACTCTAATTAAAAAAAATTTGCTATTTCACATAATGTGCAATTAGATATTTCTTGCCATTGCGCAATACTGTGCAATTGAAAAGACTTGCTATTGCACAATACTTAATATAATAATTTTAGATCCTGATTTGGACCAACTTGAAAACTGGGCCCATAATAAAAAATCTAAGTACATTTTTGGATTTAGCATATCAAAGAACCCCAAGATTTCAATTTTTGTTAAAATCAGACTAAGTTTAATTTTGGACCCTTTGGACTTTAGTGTAGACCAATTTGAAAACAGGATCAAAAATGAAGAATCTACATACACAGTTAGATTTGGTATATCAAAGAACCCCATTTATTCAATTTTTGATGAAATCAAACAAAGTTTAATTTTGGACCCCGATTTGGACCAACTTGAAAACTGGGCCAATAATCAAGAATCTAAGTACATTTTTAGATTCAGCATATCAAAGAACCTAACTGATTCATTTTTTGTCAAAATCAAACTAAGTTTAATTTTGGACCCTTTGGACCTTAATGTAGACCAATTTGAAAACGGGACCAAAAGTTAAGAATTTACATACACAGTCATGACAGTTAGATTCGGCATATCAAAGAACCCCAATTATTCAATTTTGATGAAATCAAACAAAGTTTAATTTTGGACCCTTTGGGCCCCTTATTCTGTTGGGACCAAACTCCTTGTGTCAAAATTTCATAGATTTCTATTAACTTAAACTAAAGTTATAGTGCGAAAACCAAGAAAATGCTTATTTGGGCCCTTTTTGGCCCCTAATTCCTAAAATGTTGGGACCAAAACTCCCAAAATCAATACCAACCTTCCTTTTGTGGTCATAAACCTTGTGTTAAAATTTCATAGATTTCCATTCACTTTTACTAAAGTTAGAGTGCGAAAACTTAAAGTATTCGGACGACGACAACGATGACGACGACGCCAACGTGATAGCAATATACGACATAAATTTTTCAAATTTTGAAGTCGTATAAAAAAAAAAATCGAGACCATTTCCTTCCTGAAAATAGAGGTCCTACATGATTTTCATAGTTTTATGGAATTGAAAAATTTCACATAAACTTAAAATTGGTTAAAGTACCTAAAACTCCTAACAGAAGATAGATCCAGAGCCATATTCTTTTTATCCTTATATATATATATTTGTTCATTTTGGTTAGATTTTTTCCCTTTAGATTTTCTCTTTTTTAATAACTTATCCCTTTTCTTTGTTTACTTCCATGTACTATAAATTACTTTTGTTGCAATACACATGATACAATGAAATAAGACCACACCATTTATCTTGTGGTCAGTGATTAACAGCTGGACACTGGCATCAACAGATGATTGACATATTAGCCCCTCCTAAATTGCTTATATACTAAGATAAATTACCATGTGCTTTTATTTACATAAGTTCATTATCAATTTAGTCCCTGTTGTGATATGATAACGATTTTTGAATTTTTACAAACTGTGCAGAATAATACTTACTTCAAAATTATGTGATAAAAAAAATATCTTAAAAAAAATCACTGTTAGACTGTGCTACCTTAATATCAATGAAAAGAAAAGTGAATAAATTGCCTTTACCATCAGCCCCTGGTGGACCTCTGTCGTCATATCCTCCTCTTGGAGGGCCTCGGTCGTCAAATCTATTAAAGTCTCTACCTCCTCTATCATTATATCCTTGTCGCCTGTCATCATATCTATCTCTTGGTGGACCTCTGTCGTCAAACCTATCCCTTCCATATCCCCCTCCTCTTGAAGGCCCTCTATCATCAAAACCCCTTGACGGTCCTCTATCATCGAAACCCCTTGATGGTCCTCTATCATCAAAACCCCTTGATGGTCCTCTATCATCAAAACCTCTTGATGATCCTCTATCATCAAAACCCCTAGATGGTCCTCTATCATCAAAACCTCTTGAAGGGCCCCTGTCATCATAACCTCCTCTTTGTGGCCCTCTATCATCAAAACCTCCTCTTTGAGGGCCTCGGTCAAAATCTGAAAAAATAAAAACACATTTAAAAATATTTCATGACAAGAATGTGTCCCAAGTATACACACAGATTGCCCATCAGCACTATTATTTTCTATGTGCACTGGACCGTGAAAATGGGATAAAATCTCTTAATTTGGCATTATCATATGGAACATGTTTATTAAGTTTCAAGTTGATTGGACATCAACTTTTTCAAAAACTACCTCGACCAAAAACTTTAACCAAAACTTTACCCTGAAGCAGGACAGATGAACGGACAGACGACACACAGACCAGAAAACATAATGCCCATAAATGGGGCATAAAAAGTTTAAATATACTAGTGGTTTAGGTTTGCACAAAACAAAATTTTTTTCACCCCAAATCAGACAATTTCAAACTGATGTAATTTCTTCCATCCAAGTTTAATTTAAAAATTAGGTACCAAAAGAAAAAAGAAAAATTAATCTTTCAAATGGTGTTAATTGCATAATTATTACATAATCCATTATTATGTAATTAGTTGCTAGATTGTGATGTCCACACTTGAATGAAATTAGCTTCTTTGTTATTCATAGCATCCTAAAATATTTGATAGGTTCTTGTATAACACAGTTTGACCTCCAAAATGGTGACTCAGATTAACTTCAATAAGTTACATAAGTACATACTTTTACATAGTGAAACTGTGAATGACTCATTAAATCAGTTATGGTTCCTTAGATTGTACAACCCTATTTGGATAACTATGGTTCCTTAGACCATACAATCCTACTTGGATAACTACAGTAATTCTAGAGCTAATACATGAAGCACGGTTCTGACCTCTCTGAGAGTGTGTTTATTAGATCAAAACCAGTCAGGTTCGCAATGTACAATGTACAATTTTGTACTGAGTCTTCTAATTATTTATAAGAAAGATATTGTTAATTTTTCCTAAACTAGCTGAAGTTGATATACCTGATCAGCATTAATTTTTTCTAATGAATGTTTTAATATATTGATATTTTTAAAATCTACTAGTTTGGAAACATGTTCTGCAATAAGTTGATACTTGACTCCTATTTTCAGTATTCTTGTATATATATATAGCAATAAATTAGTACTTACCATCAAAACTTTTAGGAGGTGCCCTCCAATTGCCTTCTGCTCTATCAGGATCACCACTTGTTTGTCTATCATAACCACCACTTTTCTTGTTCTCTGTTTAAAAATATTAACTGTTAAATTAATAAAAACATTCATTCATCTTTGACCATACAGGTACAGTATTCTTTTGATACACTGTCAAACATCAAGTACAATTTACCTCAGGCCACAATTAAAAATATTTTGGTTTGCCCAAACCCTACCCAAAGGTTGAGACAGTGGGTAGGTAGGTAGGCATTTTCTTTTTTTTTTCAAAAAGAGAAATTGAAGTACCAGGTGTTTATTAGTCTTCATGCCTATCTGATTAAAAAAAAACTTCTTCAAATCAGGACAATTAAAGAATTTGAGTAGGCAGCTTTTTTCTGGGTAGGTAGCGTTTGGGCAAACAAACCTATTCTTTTTTATGGCCTCAGTGTATTGACACTTATTTTGTTGAAAAATTGTTTACTATTAGAACTGTATGTGTTTTGCTCTCTGACACTAATTTAAACATAACTATCTTTCATCATGAATATGAATACCAATTAGTTATGTTAAGTATAGACATTACAGCCGATTGCATTGAGTGTGTAGGCAAAGATAACATCTTTGGTTAGCTTGCTTGCTAGCTGAACTGTGAAGTCCTTATTAGGTTAGGTAAACTACCCTCCTATAAGTGTAGACTAGTCTGACAGATAACCAAAAGGAGAATACCTTACTTAATAATGATTTCAAGCTGTAAGCTTTTCGATCATATATAGATGCTGAGTGAGAAAGGTGTAAACATTCTCCAGATTTGTTTATGTGCTTGTTCAAAAGTGTCATTCTACTGAGATACTAACTCAAAGACTAGGAGCTGACCAGTTAGTATCTTTTCTGATTAACAAAATCTATCTTACCATTTTGTTGGTGTTGATCTGCTAAATCTACTCGGACTTTTCTACCCATCATATTCTGAAAAGAAAAGATAACAAATGTAAAAAAAATTTGAGGAAAATTTCTTAACAGAAAAATACACGATTTTTTACCTAAATATGTTCATTATAACATAATATACATATTAAGGTAGCACAATACAAAGATTTTTTCACTCTCAATCAGACAACTTTAAACTGATGTAATTCCACTCATCTTTCTTTAAATTTTATAAATGAGGTACCAAAAGAAAGAAGAAAGATTAATCTTTCAAATTGTGATAATTTCATTATGACATAATTATTACATAATTAATTATTATGGAATTAGTTGCTATATTGTGATATCCACACTTGAATGAATTTAGCATCTTTGTTCTTCATAGCATCCCAAAATATTTTATAGATTCTTGTACAACATAGCTTGACCTCCAAAACTGTGTCTCAGATTTCCAAAAACATCAATAGAACAAATTCTATACCCAATTGAATTTAGTGGTCTCTTATGAATTGATGTTGCAAACTTCATTGAAGATTTATGAGAGAATGAAATACAATAGGAACCAGATGCTCCGCAGGGCGTAGCTTTATACGACCGCAGAGGTTGAACCCTGAACGGTTGGGGCAAGTATGGACACAACATTCAAGCTGGATTCAGCTCTAAATTTGGATTGTGATTAAATAGTTGACACAGCATAGGTTTCTGACACAGAATGAATGTGTTCTAATGAACTTAAAATTTTTGTTTTCTCTTAGAGCAATTCACTATGCTGTTGAATATTAATCCTATCAAAAAAATGTTTGAAGAAATTTTCTTTTTTATTTATGAAATTTCAAATGAGAAAAATTGATCCCAATTTTTTTAATCACATCCCCCTTTCCCTTATTCCAAAACTAATCTCAATTAAAATTTCTAATGGAGTTTGCAACAATAACTACTCATTTAAATACATCATAAAATATTTAGATGTAAAAAAACTGCTTGTTATCACTGAATGGTAAAGATTATTTTAATTTATCAGTTGGTAGTAAAAAGTGAATATACATTGTATATTGTATATAACAAAGATTTAAGTTGATTCTGGACAAAGAAAGATAACTCCAATTAAAAAAAAATCTTGCTATTGCACAATATTTTGCAATTAGATATTTCTTGCTTACTATTCTGGACAAAGAAAGATAACTCTAATTAAGGGGGTACCGTACACCTAAGAAAAGATAACTCTTACTAAAATTCTGAGTTAACTAACGTCAATTAAGTGTTTTAAAATACGCCTCATATTACAAGCGTTTTATTGACATGGAATAGTTGTTTACCTGTTGTTATGAAGCAGACGGTACATCACTGTCATAATGGAACAGCGTAAACGTAATACGTTTGGTAAATTTTCAAGATCTAAATCTGCCGATAAGAAATCGAGTCGTTCAGATTACTTCAAATGGTTAAATGATGGCAGGAAATTGGAAGATTCTCCGCAAGTCGGCTTGCGTAATGATCATGGCAATTACGTATACGAGTATCTGGATGTTGGGGCCGAGGCTGAATTGGAAGGTGATAACACGTCTGATGTATCAAAATCTTGGACAATTGGGAGAAGAATTGTAGAGTGGAATATCCTGTCGGAAGGAATGTATTGCTGTACTTGCAAGTGTCCACTTCACCTGTCAGATATTGTAGGAGAACGATTGTTTGGGCTAGGTGGTCTACTGATGGTAGATTGTAAACTGTGTCATACTGTTACTGATGTGCATTTTGGGAAGAGAGGACCATCTGGAAGTTATGACATCAACACAAAAGCTTCCATAGGTATGATTATATCACATGATTGTAAATTATAATACTAATTAGTCTGTATGATGCTAATATTTACAATTTTTGTTTTACTGTTTACAGGGGCGGATCCAGCCATTTTAAGAAGGGGGTTCCTAACCCAGGACAAATGAGTGTTCCAACTACATGTCCCCATTCAAATCCATTGATTGTCCAAAAAAAAGGGGGTATCCGAACGCCCCCCCCCCCCCCCCCCCCCCCCCCCCCCTGAATCTGTGCCTGGTTTACATTTAACATGTTGCATTGTTTATTTGACATAATTATATTTAAATGCATTCATGATTTTTTGTTTAAAAACTAAAAAGAGTCCTTGGGGTCAATTACTACTAATTAATGTGTCTAACTTAAACAGTGCATATATATATTGCTTGCAAACTTGGGCAAATTGTTGTGTTAATTGTGAAGCTTTTTAGATTAAACATGATTAAGGCATATAGGAGACAAGTGCCTGTGTTACATGTATAGCAAATTAATTGTTGAAAATATTGTTATTGTTCAATAAACATCAACAACTTTCAACCCCTCCATTCTTATCTTCTTCATAGCCTAATTAGGCTTTGAAAAGAGTTAAAATAACTAATTATAAGCTGTGAAATTTTTTTTAGGGCTTCACCATTAAATGTACAACTACATGTACATCATCATATCATGTTAATATTCTTAGATATTTTGTAAGCCAAGTCAGGGAAATTAGCACAGGACTGACAGCTTGTGTCCTGTAAATTTATCTTCAGTTTAGGAAATTTTATAGAATTTTACAATTTTAAGAGAAAAAAATTACCATCTTTACTAAAGTTTATAACACAACAGTTTCTTAGTCTTAGAAATGCAGGTGAGTATATTTTCCATAATTAAGCAATCAATTTTCTTTCTCAATTTTTGAATATACCTCATATTCTATTAAAGGAATGATACATGCAGGGATGGGCCCAACTCATCTGCAGAACTTTTTAGCAGAATGTAACCTGCCATCCATTACAGAGAGCACATTAAGGAAAAAAGAGAAAGAATTAAGTGGACAAATTAAAAATGTAACAATCCAGTCCTGCAATATGGCACAAAGAGAGGAAAAGTCACTCAGCACTAATGGCAATGTAAGTATTAAATCAAATTAATGTATGCATACAAAGTGGAATATCCAGACTATATGCCTCTTTCTAGAAAACTCAGTCCTTTTTAACCCCCCCCCCCCAAAAAAAAATATCCTTATATTGTGTAACTTCATGGAGAATGATCATGTAATGCTTCATTGTTTATTATGGACTATAATAGGACTGTGTGTCTTATGAAAGTAAAAAATGTATATATATAACATCAAACATGTTTTTAAAGTTAAAAGCTGATTTTTTATTATTTCATAAACAGAATAAACAACCATACATGTACATGCATGTACAGATCAAGACTTTTCACCACTTAAAATTGCACAGGACAGCAAAATTTTTATTTGATTTAATAGTGAGGACCAGCAAAATTTCTTTAAGGACCACAAAAACAATAATTTCTAATTTCTTGCAAACATATGCACCCAAAATATTTTTTTGTGTTCTTAATAATGTATTTGCAGCTTACTACACAACTAGGTATCCTAAAGGTTAAGGTACATGTGAGGTCAATTTATAATAAACTTGCTGGGACTTTTTTTTTTATAAGAAATGCAATCTTTTCTAGATTGAAGCAAGTTTTGATGGTGGCTGGCAAAAGAGAGGCTCTGGTTGGAATTATAATAGTAATACAGGTAAATACATAATTATATAATATAATGTCTGACATTCATGATTTACTTACTGTATGTTGTTAAATTTTGCTGAATCAATTACTAATATAAATAACTGAATTGGACAAAGCATTAATTTCACTATTTAAATTGATATGAGAAGCTGTAGTTAAAGAAATATTTTTCCATACTTATATTTATTCAATCCCTAGGGTAGATCTCTTTAACTTACCTGGTTCAATTATAGCAAATAGGTGAGCTTTTGTCATCATTTTGTATACATTAAAGAAGTTAGATGTGTTACATTGTACATGATTGTTAGTGACTGAACTGTCCATCAGAGCTCACACGAAAAGTAGACAATTTATAGCTACACAACTATAAAACCTTCAACAATGAGAAAAAGTTATATCCAACATGAAAAATACCAAACAATTCAAATGAAAAAACTAACAGCATAATTAATAACAAAACAATTTATGAAGAAAATATGACAGATATAAACTAACAACCACTGAACTACAGGCTCTTTATTATCAGTATCTGTTCGTCATATTAATCTGTAACATGACATCATTCTGTTAGCATTTCATTAAAATACCCGTTATCTCACACCCCTATTCAAATCATAACAATATTTAATTAACTGTTAATTTATAATTGCATCATGTTAATGTAATACCTTTTTCTTTTTATTCTGGCAGGACATGCAACTTTTATTGGTAAGGAGACAGGAAAGGTGCTGTCATTCGATTTAAGAAGCAAGACATGTAAGATTTGTGAGTTCCATCAAAACAAAAAAGAGACAGTTCCGGAGCATGAGTGCCATCTGAATTGGCATGGGTCTAGTAAATCCATGGAGGCAGATATGGCGGTGGCAATGGCCCACAGATTAAAAGATGATGAATGTGAAATTAATGGTATGTTTCATATTCTAAATAGAGAGTTCCCCAAAATGCATTGAAAATATCGTATAAAGGGAAATAACTCTTATTTCCACAATTCTTTCAAATTTGAAAGGTGATCATTTTGTAATTTTTACAGGAAACTTGGATTTTGTTCTTACACTTTTATGACATAGAATCAATTGATTTTTTAGTTAATGATATAACATGACCAATGTAATGTAAAAAACGGTTTATATTTATTTAAGTTGCTTTATTAATACATTAGCTACATGTAATTAAATAAGGCAGAATATAACAGCTATCACTATTTTCCAAATAAAAAAATATGCTTGCCGTTGTATATCTTGACCTTTTTGTAGGTTTATAATTATTCAATCTTCATTTCAGTCATACATGCTGATAATGATGCTTCAACAACAGCAAGACTTGAAGTTGAGTTTGGAAACATACAGAAAAAAGATGACCAGAACCATGTGAAAAAAGGGTTATCAACAAGCTTGTATAATATTTCAAAGAGGTATTTTACAAATTAATTTTAGTGTTACAGATATGTCTATGACAAGGCTAAAGCCCATCCTTAACTAAATCAAATCTTACGTAAAGATCTTATTATATTGATCTGTGAAGACTACTTACTCTTAAAAAAAACATTAAAATGAAATTTCAATTTTGTGTTTTTCAAAGACATATATATAAAGATTTTTGTGTTATCTGAATTCACAAACATTACATTGAAAATTAAAAAAAACTATTATTATCGCTATTTTGTGCATTTTTCCTTTGATCTTTTTTTGTGATGATTTCTCATATCATGCTACTCGCTTGAGATGGAAAATTATCGCTAGAAAATAAGGAGGCATGTGGCATTGCTAATGAAATTGACAATGTCGCCATACAATGTAGTTAAAATAGTGATAAACAGATTATTTTCTGCTCTATAGTCGGGTTGTTGTCTCTTTGACACATTTCCCCTTTCCATTCTCAATTTTATCATTGGTCATCTCAACTCGATTGCTTTTCTCGTTGAAATTATCATCAATGATCTATAAGTATATATATATGAATAATCTTCATGGCTTATGGAAGAACCAAACAGTTTTTAGTGAGGCTATATTAAGTTTAGAATAGAAAAGCATACATTAAAAAAATAGAAACTAGGACCTTTTTTTTCTGAAAATTAAAAGGCAGATGCATGATTCCATGATTGAAGATCTCATCCATGCCCCATAAAAGTCTAAAGATTTAAAAAAAAAATTTACATTCATTATTTGTTTCTTATTTTGCAGTTACAAAGAATTGCAAAAGGATGAAACAAAACAATATATATTGAGGTGCTTTATGTATGCCATTAAGGGAGGTGACAATGAAGATGACATTAAGATTGGGCTGCAAAGAATTGTACCACATATTTTTGGATCACATGAAAATTGTAAAGATGCTGACTGGTGTAGCTATCATCAAAATCCAGAAAAATTTATGTAAGATCTTCTATACTGGTATTGACAACATATTATTTTCTGTATTGTCTTATTTCTCAAAAAAATAATAGATATAAGAAGATGTGGTATGAGCTAGTGCCAATGACACCTCTTCCATCCAAGTCATAATTTTTAAAAAGAAACAAATTATACATATGTCAATCTTAAAAATTGATTCTTTAATATGCTGAACCTAACCGTGTATTAAGTTTTTGGATTTATGGCACGGTTTTTAAACTGGTCTACATTGAGGTCCAACAGGTCAAAAATTAAACTTTGTTTGATTTCATAAAAAATTGAATTATAGGGGTTCTTTGATATGCTAAAACTAACAGTGTATTTAGATTCTTAATTTTCGGTCCCGTTTTCAAATTGATCCACATTAAGATCCAAGGGGTCCAAAATTAAACTTTGATTGTTTTTAACAAAATTTGAAATCCTGGGGTTCTTTGATTGGCTGAATCTAAACATGTATTTAGATTTTTGATTATGGGTCCAGTTTTTTAGTTGGTCCAAAATTAAACTTTGACTAAAAATTTAATATATATCATGTATATGGGGTTCTTTGATATGCTGAATCTAACCGTGTATTAAGTTTTTATAATTTTGAGCCCCATTTAAATTGGCCCACATTGAGGTCCAAAGGGTCCACATTAAAATTTATTTGATTTAAAAAAAAAGAGGAATATATCGAGTTCTTTTATATGCTGAATTTAACCATTTATTTAGATTTTTGATTTTAGGTCAGACCTCTGCAGTTGTATTAAGCTGCGCCCTCTTTTTTCTAAGACCTCCCCTTTTTCTTAACACCTCCTGGCACTATTTTAAAATTTCTTGATCTGCCCATTTACAGAAATATAGAGAATACATGTATATCTATGCTAACACTAAAGTTTCAGGTTAGTATTTTGTGCAAATTCAAATTTGAAATGTAAACTTTTTTTTCATTTTATTCATCTCCATTTCAGGTATAAAAGTTTACCAAATGGGAAACCACTCAAGTCTGAGGGATTAAAGGTTGAATTGAATAATTTAGTGACAAAAATGATTGGTAGGAGTAATTCTTTAAATGATCTTGGATCTACACAGTCAAATGAAAGCTTTAACCAGCTTGTATCTGTAAAGGCACCTAAATCAAGGTAATTCATAATTATGTGGTATTAAATTAAATGCATTTCAGTTCCCATTCTTAAGCAATAATGAATATAAGTATAAAAAAAATATGTCGTATGATTACTGTACCAAAAAAACAACTCTATACAATAGACCGAATGACTCAGAAATTAACAGCTATGGTTACAGTAAGGCCTTTAACAATGAGCAATTCTCATATGAAAAAGTTAGCTATAAAAGGCCCCAAATCACAAATTTATATAAGAAGATGTGGTAATAGTGCCAATGAGACACCTCTTCTATCCAAGTCACAATTTGTAAAGAGAAACCAATTATACATATGTCAAAGTACAACAGTCAACACAATTTAAACAAGAAAACTAAAGGCAAAATTAATGTAAAAAATAAAATAAATGAAAAACAAATATGTAACATTGCAATTACTGACAGCTAGTTGAAAGCCAATATCAATAAAAAATAAAAATACATGTAAAACTTAATTTTCTTGTCAGACAGGTTGCAGTTTATTAGTTTTCAATGAAGGGAGTTAATACTATCATAGTAAAACTTTATATAAAAATATTAATCTTTTGCAAAGAGTCTTCATATTTTGTGAGTTGGTATGTTACTGTTACCTGCACCTTTGACATCAAGTTCAAATAAATGAAGAGGGGAATATATTTTAATGTACTTAAATAGTTCTTCATACTCTTTTTTAGACATTATGGTGGATCATGCTCACTTCAGAATAGGCTATCTGCAGCTGTGCTTCAGAAAAATGAAGGATATGGCTACTTATCCAAGGTAACTATGAAAATTTTTACATCTTATTTTTGAATGAAGGATGACATAGTGTTTGAATACGATTTCTTCATTTTCTTTCCTTTTCTATTTCTTTCTTCTTCTTCATCTTTTCAGAAAAGCCTGTTCAGACCATAACTTTATTAATCTGATGTAGCATATAATGAATTTAAAGTATTTGGGTATATTACTTGTCTCAAGTTCCAGGATTGGTAACTAAGACCTTGACCTAAAGTTCATGAAAATTAAATTTCTAGTACTCCCTGTATGTCCACTCCATGACTTTTTGTCCGTCTGACCATACTCTCATCCTCTTTCCTTACCTCACTCTAACTGAAGTTTTAACTGAAGTTTGCCTAATCAGGGAAAGTGAGTCACTTAATGTTCTAGAGTCATGCCCCTTTATAACTTGGAAAAATGCAAATTGTTTTGTTTCCTTACTCTAACATTAGTTTGACTTTATATAACTGATACATATAAGAATCACAACACTCAGACAGAGTTCAAATTTGTGTTGTAACTCATTTGTTAATCTATAGTTCTGTCCCTTTTTAACTTGGAAAATTGCAAAGCTACAGCGGAGGCATTTATGACATCTTACACATTCTCCCTTCATAAATTTTATCTTTTTGAAACCATGTTACATGTTGCATCCAATGTTTATATACAAGGAGATTACTGTAACAGTATTGCTTTTTTAGCCCTGCAGATGTAAATTGTCACAAATTATGTTTATCTAGTATGTAACTCAATTATCTTTGACTTTCTTCTCAAATTGTTATCTTTATAAATAAGAAGATGTGGTATGTGTGCTAATGAATCAACTATTCATCCAAGTCACAATAAATAAAGTGTTACAATTATAGGTCAAAATTTGTGTTCAAGATGGAGATTACTGTTTTTTTTCATGATTTTTAATATTTTAATGCATATATGTATTACATTTTAATTATGTTGCAATTTTTGTTTAGATCAATGAAGCAGCAAACCTCTCTCCAGGAGAATTTACGATGGCAATTTCGGCTGTAAGAGATCAAAAAATGGAAAAACGGAAAGAAAAGAAAAATTCAAAGGAATACAAAGTCGACCGTATACAAAAGAAAAGAAACCGCAATACAAATGAGCGTAAACATCTTGTAAGAGAAGGTAAAACCTATGGATCTCAAATGGAGTTTGATCAACAACAGGACCCTGAGCTTACCACAGAAATTCCACTTCCCTTTTATCTTGATGGCACTGAATGCAAAGTTTTTTTTGATTTAGAAACAACAGGCTTGGGAAGGAATAGCGACATCATTCAAATAGCAGCTAAGTCATATTCAAATAGTTTTAATAGGTATGTCATTCCAAGAGTGGACATTCAAATTGAGGCCAGTAAGATAACTGGTATAACTTACAGCCATGGAACGAATAAGATGTATGTTCGAGGACAAATAGTTGAACCGGTGTCACTTCATAAAGCTCTACTTGATTTCATACATTTTTTAAAGGAACAGAATCAGCCAATAATATTAGGTCATAACATTTGTAACTTTGACATTCCTGTAATTGTTAACAAATTGAAAGAATATAATTTGTTTTCTACATTTTGTAAAACAGTGAAAGGTTTTATTGACACAATGAAAGTGGCTAGAAAGTATATTCCCAAACATGATGTAGAAAATTTTAAGCAGCAGACTCTTGTCAAACAGTTTGTAGGAGAAAATTACCTTGCCCACAATGCAATAGAGGATGTGGATTCATTAAAAACATTATATGACAGTAAACTTGCCTTACTTGTGAAATCTGATGATGTATTTGCCATTTCATACCACAATTGCATGGACTCCTACTCTGGCTTACTAAGTAGTAAAATTGTTTCAAGGCCAGTTTGCATCCAACTAGCAAAAGATGGTATATCGTTGAAACACCTCAAACTGGCATCTGTACGAGATGTAAATGGATTGAAATTTGTCTTACAGGACCATAAGATACCACCAAAGAGTGTGAAATGCATTCAGGACTTCTTTCAGACTGAGGAATGAATTTTGTATGGCCAAAAAATAAATATCTGTCTGCGTTTTCTTATAACCTGACTGTGTCAACCCGAATACTTGTTTTATTATTCTCCCAACACAATGAATTTGCCAGGGTTAAGATGTTTCAGTCAGTCAGTTTGTCTGTCCTTTTTTTGTAAGTTAAACTCCTTAAAAACGGCACAACATAATTTAATGAAACTTAGAAGGTGGTAAGAATGCAATTAGTGTGTACATAAAACAAAGTTATATTAAAAATTGATTCCCTGCATTATAATTTTATATTTTGAGTTATTGTCCTAGTTCAATTGACACTGAATAATAAAGAATTTGCCATTTTTCGTCTGCAGAAAAAATGACCGCCAAAGTCAAACATTCTTATTACTAGTGGTTGGATATTGTACCCTATCATATAGATATGCCAAAAACTATTTCTCTTAAGCTACTAAAAAAAATAAGAACCAAACTTTAAAGTCTCATGATGGTCAAAATTGCAAGGAACACACCACTTCATGTTAACCCATCTGATATACCAAAGATGTAAGAACAAGGTCAAAAGTTATGGCTTGGTCATTTTCATGCAAAAAAAAACTACATTAAGTTGACTTTATGGTCAAATTGAGAACACACAAAGGTCATCATGGTGCAACACACATTATCTGATGATGATTCATCTACATACCAAAGATCTAAGGCCAAGGTCAAAAGACAACATGGCATGATAGAGTGCTTATAGTAAAAAGTAAAATTGACCTTGAGGTCAAATATAAGGTCACATGAAGGTCACCACAACAAAGGACACTCCATCTCATTATTATACATCCTCATACAAAAGATGCAAGACCTATGTCAAAAGACAAAAAAATACATATGGCCTTGTTTTTTTATTCTATCAAAAAATACATTTATTTGACCTTGAGGTCAAAGTACAAGGTCACATGAAGTCATCATGAAATTTGACATTCTACCTCATGATGACACGTATACATACAAAATATCTAAGCCCTAGGTCAAAAGACAAGAAAACTATGCCCCAAATATACTATCAGAATGAAAATTGCTGTTATTTATTGAGGGTGGTGGTATTATAAAAAAATGAAATTGAAAAAAATCTGGTGGTTAAAAGTTTATAATATTTTACAAATTTAACAAACTAATATAGCAGTACAAATGGTTAGTTTTTAAAAAAAATTAAACGACACATTTTTTTTTTTTTTTAATTTCGTCTTCAAATACTGGACCCAAAAAAGTCACTTTTGCGGGCTGAATTTAAGACCCCCCTTTTTTAATTCGGACAAAAATTTAAATCCAGAACAAAAAAAATACAAGCAAAAGGAACTGGTGAACTAATATTTGCCTTAGTTTTCACTATTAACTATGCTTTTGTCAATTTAGGATCATTTTTATTTTTTTTTAACATATATACCCCTATACCCATATTTCTGAAACCTCAAAATTATGCTAATATTAGCATGTAAAATATGTCATATTCGAGTTGCCAAAACTTTTTAACGTATGGTTCAAATCCTTCGAAATTTTTACAAAATGTTTAGCTTAACCTAGTTTATCAATGGGATAAAAACAAGAAAAATTAAACGACAGGTTTTTTTTGGTGTTTAGTGTTGGGTACCCCCTTAAAAAAAAATTTGCTATATCACAATATTGTGCAATTAGATATTTCTTGCCATTGCGCAATACTGTGCAATTGAAAAGACTTGCTATTGCACAATACTTAATATAATAATTTTAGATCCTGATTTGGACCAACTTTAAAACTGGGCCCATAATAAAAAATCTAAGTACATTTTTGGATTCAGCATATCAAAGAACCCCAAGATTTCAATTTTTGTTGAAATCAGACTAAGTTTAATTTTGGACCCTTTGGACTTTAGTGTAGACCAATTTGAAAACAGGACCAAAAATGAAGAATCTACATACACAGTTAGATTTGGTATATCAAAGAACCCCATTTATTAAATTTTTGATGAAATCAAACAAAGTTTAATTTTGGACCCCGATTTGGACCAACTTGAAAACTGGGCCAATAATCAAGAATCTAAGTACATTTTTAGATTCAGCATATCAAAGAACCTAACTGATTCATTTTTTGTCAAAATCAAACTAAGTTTAATTTTGGACCCTTTGGACCTTAATGTAGACCAATTTGAAAACGGGACCAAAAGTTAAGAATCTACATACACAGTCATGACAGTTAGATTCGGCATATCAAAGAACCCCAATTATTCAATTTTGATGAAATCAAACAAAGTTTAATTTTGGACCCTTTGGGCCCCTTATTCTGTTGGGACCAAAACTCCCAAAATCAATACCAACCTTCCTTTTATGGTCATAAACCTTGTGTTTAAATTTCATAGATTTCTATTTACTTATACTAACGTTATGGTGCGAAAACCAAGAAAAATGCTTATTTGGGTCCCTTTTTGGCCCCTAATTCCTAAACTGTTGGGACCTAAACTCCCAAAATCAATACCAACCTTCCTTTTGTAGTCATTAACATTGTGTTTAAATTTCATTGATTTCTATTTACTTAAACTAAAGTTATTGTGCGAAAACCAAGAATAATGCTTATTTGGGCCCTTTTTTGGCCCCTAATTCCTAAACTGTTGAAACCTAAACTCCCAAAATCAATCCCAACCATTTTTTTGTGGTCATAAACCTTGTGTCAAAATTTCATAGATTTCTATTAACTTAAACTAAAGTTATAGTGCGAAAACCAAGAAAATGCTTATTTGGGCCCTTTTTGGCCCCTAATTCCTAAAATGTTGGGACCAAAACTCCCAAAATCAATACCAACCTTCCTTTTGTGGTCATAAACCTTGTGTTAAAATTTCATAGATTTCCATTCACTTTTACTAAAGTTAGAGTGCGAAAACTAAAAGTATTCGGACGCCGGACGACGACGACGACGCCGACGTGATAGCAATATACGACGAAAAATTTTTCAAATTTTGCGGTCGTATAAAAATCTGAGACACAGTTTTGGAGGTCAAACTGTGTTGTGCAAGAATCTATAAAATATTTTGGGATGCTATGAATAACAAAGAAGCTAAATTCATTTAAGTATGGACATCATAATATGGCAACTAATTACATAACAATTAATTATGTAATAATTATGTCATAATGAAATTATCACAATTTGAAAGATTAATCCTTTTTCTTTCTTTTGGTACCTCATTTATAAAATTTAAAGAAAGATGAGTGGAATTACATCAGTTTAAAGATGTCTGATTGGGGATGAAAAATCTTTGTATTGTGCTACCTTAACTAAGTTTAATTGATATATTTAATTACAAATCTGGACAAAGGGAGATAACTGCAATTTTTAAAAGATGAGTTTAACAATGACATAAATTATATTTTCAGGACAGATATCAGATTCATGCATTTTGCAAGTTATTTAATTTTCTGGTCAAGTGTAATATCATTTCATGACTTGATTATCTGAGCATATGTTACATTGATATATTTCTGCAAATGTTCATGGATAGGATGTACAAAATTTTATAATCAATGCACAAAAATTTGTGTATCAAAAAGGTAGTGGTGATAAGCCTTGGAAGACTTAGATATCAAGTCAGTTTCATAGGGTTTTGATTGCATTTCATGCAATCTTTACCCAAAAACTGTTTAAGAGATACCAATGCTACTTTATATAGAGTAAAATAAAGGATATATAGTTACTTTATGTCTTCTAACAACTGATCCAGTAAATCAGTTTATTTTTTATGTCAATACCTCTTCATTCATGTTGAGGGCATCCAATAAATTTTGTCTGTCAGCAAATTCCACATAACCAAATCCTCTAAGTCTGCCCCTGTCTTCTGGCAATCTCACATTTAAAACCTGTAATAAACAAAAACTTACCATTAACCAATGAACTGACAAACTGACATGTACACCTTGCAATCATTCCATAAACCACATACAGTTAACTCTTCTTAGAGTTTTGAGAAATAGACCTATTCATGTTACCTTCACCTTAATCTCTAATGAAAGATCTTGAAACTTATCTGAATTACATGTAGAAGTTTCAAAGAATATAATGAGAGAAATTTACATTAAAGAAAAAAAATTATCTCTTGATCTATAAGTTAACAAATAAATTGAAGTTCCATAATTTAAGTAAATGATGATGAATGTGTCCATGAGTCACAGATTATGCCCCACTTGCATAAAACATTATAAAGGAACATAACTCAAGAATAGTAAAAGTGATGCATCACAATTTTGTCCTTGATCTCAGTTTTGTGGTTTATAAATCATCATGTATTAGTTTTTGGTTGAAGCAAACTTGAAGTTAAGAGAGGAAACGAAAAATCAGCAATTTTCCTTTAGTAAAGGGGCATAACTTGAGAACAGTAAAAGTGACAGCATTCAAATTCAAACTTGATCTGTGTTTTTTGTAAAAAGTTTTTTTTTTGTATAAGATTCATTACATTTGGTTGATACAAACTAAAGTTAAGAGAACAGAAGCAAAGTTTTCCATTTGTAAAGGGTCATAACTCTAGAAAGTGACGCCAACCAAACTCAAACTTGATCTGAGTTTGTGGTTATAAGCACTCTAAAAGTTTCCCAACTTTTGCTTCAGTCAAACTAAGGTTACAGAACCGAAATGTAAAATTCAACCAATTTTCCATTTCTAAATAGGTTAACTCTAGAAGGATAAAGTGATGCCACCAAACTTCAAACTTGATTTGTTTTTTGTGGTAATAAGCATTATGCATAAGTTTCATAACATTTGGTTATAGCAGCCTGTTAATGGGCAAACTAAAGTAAGAGAACAGAAACCAATTTCTGGACACACGAATGGACAGACAAGGGTAAAGTTTATTTGCTACGGTGTGGGTATAGGAATTAGTTTATAAACTATGTTGAAAGAATTAAAAGACAATTATATATATGAAATCAGCCATTTAACAAATATCAGATTTCAATACTGTGTGTAGATCTTCCTTAGATCACAGCTGTTGATCTTTCTAATGGGATTTCTTTTCATATGGATCTTATTTGACTTTGTAATTTTGCATTTGGGATATAAGCATACTCTGTTAAATAGCATCAAAATTCATCTTGTCTGACAAAAGGCTATGGAAATAAGCTGAATTAACTGTAATTGTGAATGGATATAATATATCAACTTTTCAATCTCCTCCCCCTCCAAAAAAACTTTCAGTCAATCATACATTAAGTTTTTTGAAAAAGTCAGCTATGTTATCTTCTGTAGTTTCATATGCTAGATTTCCTATAAATGCTGTAAATGGTGGAACTGAAGGAACTTTATCCATATCTACATCGGGACCACGAGCTGATTTAGGAGCTGTCGGCAACTTAGATCTGTCTATCTTTGGCTTTAAAAAATCCATGTCTAAATCTGAAATGACAATTTCTATATTACTCACAATTGAAGAGGAAATTGTCTGATCAAATTAATAAATAACAGCTGATACCCCTTAATGTATTTATAACCCAGAAACTCAGAAACTAATATTGTGCTACAAAAATACATAAATTATCAAAGATATGCCCTATTTACAGTCTATTAAATCAACTATTGAGTAAATAGAAGGATAAAAGGTGCACCCTAGTGTTTGCTAACTTCATGCACTTAAAACTCTAAAAACTGTGCTAGTACAAGATTTTTTTGTTATTTGTTTTCTTTTTACTGATGGACGATGGCTTTGTTAAAAGTGAATACTTGGATTAGAATTTTTATACATCAGCTAGCAGTGCTAACTCATTTGTTAATACCAAGTGCATATTTTTTGTGCTGATTTCTCTGGGAGCCTACATTCATAAGATTTTAATATATGCAATGTGGCATCTATCCCAATACTAATATCAATTATGATCTACTAATCTATCCATTCTCGATGATCTATTCCAATGGTCACAATAAGGAATACCCTAAACAATAAACATTTAGAATTTTTTGGAATATTTCAAAATAATTTCAGTGAGATACTGGTTCACATCTTTCAAGTTTGACATTTAAATATTCAAAATATAGATAACCTTCCATGTCATTGCTCTCCATCTCTGCAGCCCAATCAGTTCTGGCTGGAGGTGCTTGATTAGATGACCCATCTGCCAGAAAATCTGTCAGGGCCATCTTGGTCCCCTTTATCTTCTTTTTTTTACCTAAAAGAAGAATAGGGAAAATCTGATGAAAAAATAAACACATAAATATGTTTTCTCCGGGTGCGAGAATTTTTTGTTGCATTGAAGACCTGTTGGTGACCTTCTGCTGTTGTCTGCTCTATGGTCGGGTTGTTGTCTCTTTGGCACATTCCCCATTTCCATTCTCAATTTTATTTGCCTGCTTTGCAGCAAAATCAAAAACAGGATTAAAATCAAATGATAGATAATCAGTTGCATATGAACTCATTGTGTCATTTCCACGTTCTCAATCATCATTTTGGGAATTCTTGTGGTGTCGTTCAATGTTGTAATGTTACACAACTGTTTTAAGTTAGGGTGAAGGGCGGCACCTGTTTAAATGTTTAAACCTGCTGCATTTGTATGCACCTGTCCCAAGTCAAAAGACTCTTGCTAAGTGGTTGTCATGGTTGATGTGGTTCATAAGTGTTTTTCATATGGATTAGGCTATTGGCTTTCCTGTTTGAATTGTTTTACATGCTGTTCTGTGTAAGCCAAGGCTCTGTGATGAAGGCTGTACTTTTGACCTATCAGCCTGTGCCAAAGGGAAATTGTTTTAGGTTTTTAGGGTAAAAAAGAAATTTATATTTTCAATTGAAGAAAAAATAAAATGTCTGACAGATTACTTTTTTGTCCGACATTTTGTCAGACAGATTTTGGGATATACTAACCTTTAATTGTAACACATTGTGCCTTAGTTGGGACTTGTCTCATTGGCACTCATACCACATTTTCTTATTTATGTATATGATGTAAGTACAATGTATTGTACAGAGATTTTGGTGGATGATATTTTTTTATTTAAATCGAGATTATGAATAAGGAAATAGAGGTGAGCCTTCATTGGCAAAATTTATTACCAATTACAGTCTACTGATTTGGGTTCAATGTGGATGAATCCCTGGCTACACTCCCCACATCATGTTCACTCACATTCATAGTCTCACCCTGTGAACATTGACACACCCTTTTCAAGACAAGATTTTGAATAATTTTTTAATCTTGCATTATTTAGTATACATTACTCTAGTATAGAATAATGATTTTTTTTTATTGTTTAATAATAAACTGCTTTACCAAGCATAGTGGGATACAACTGCAGGGTCAACCCTGAACAGTTCAGTTGGGGGCAAAAAAGGACAGGTCTGAATTTTGATAGTTATTAAATATTTTGATAGTTATTATATATTTTCATAAATAAAATTAGATATTAGATAAATTTCTCTTCAGATGTACAATATGTACAATGTATATATGAAAATGTTTAAATGAATGTCACTCAATTATTTTTATATGACTACATTTATTCGTTGTCAGAAACTCTATAATCACGACAAGTGTAACAAACCTGTGCTTAGATCATATTGTCTAAGTGGAGATTAAATAAATGTTTTTCTGGCTATTAATCAATAGAACAACCATGCTAGTCTCATAGAGACTGCAGATCTTGTTTGACTATTGGAATTTTGAAAACAAAGTTATTAAATATTTGACACATTATCGTGATTATAGGTTTCTGACACCGAATAAATGTAGTCATATAAAAACTACAGGCTCTAAACAGCCTGTGTCGCTCACCTTGGTCTATTTGAATATTAAACAAAGGAAGCAGATGGATTCATGACAAAATTGTGTTTTGGTGATGGTGATGTGTTTGTACATCTTACTTTACTAAACAGTCTTGCTGCTTACAATTATCTCTATCTATAATGAACTTGGCCCAGTAGTTTCAGTGGAAAATGTTAGTAAAAATTTACAAATTTTATGGAAATTGTTAAAAATTTACTATAAAGGGCAATAACTCCTTTGGGGGTCAATTGACCATTTTAGTCATGTTGACTTATTTTTAGGTCTTACTTTGCTGTACATTATTGCTGTTTACAGTTTATCTCTATCTATAGGGCAATAACTCCTTTGGTGGTCAATTGACCATTTTAGTCATGTTGACTTATTATTAGGTCTTTCTTTGCTGCACATTATTGCTGTTTACAGTTTATCTCTATCTATAATAATATTCAAGTTAATAACAAAAACGGCAAAATTTCCTTAAAATTACCAATTCAGGGGCAGCAACCTAACAATGAGTTGTTCGATCCATCTGAAAATTTCAGGGCAGATTGATCTTGACCTGATTAACATTTTAACCCCGTCAGATTTGCTCTAAATGCTTTGGTTTCAGAGTAATAAACCACTAGAGGCTCTCAAGAGCCTGTGTCGCTCACCTTGGTCTATGTGCATATTAACAATAAACATAGATAAATTCATGACAAAATTGAGTTTTGGTGATGGTGATGTGTTTGTAGATCTTTCTTTAATGAATATTCTTGTTGCTACAATTATCTCTATCTATAATAAACTTGGTCCAGTAATTACAGTGGAAAATATTTCCTAAAAATTTATGAAAATTGTTAACAATTGTCTATAAAGAGCAATAACTCCTTAAGGGGTCAATTGACAATTTTGGTCTTGTTGACTTATTTGTAGATCTTATTTTTCTGAACATTATTGCAGGTTGTCCGATTTGTCTGAAAATTTCAGGGCAGATAGATCTTGACCTGATAATTATTTTATCCCTTTTTGTCAGATTTGCTCTAAATGCTTTGGGCCTAAAATAAAATTTCATTTGATTGGCATTGCCGCCCGACCCACTGAAAAACTTGCCGCCCAAATAATTTTATTTGCGTTTCAGAAATTTATTGTTTTTTATTTTAAAAAAAAATCGAAATTGTGCCGGAATTTGATCGTATCCGCCGAGTTTGTTCCTGGCTTTACTTATTTCAAATCACGATCTTCAAAGCGCTTTTCTTACACTGTATTGGGAGCAAACATTTAAATGACATGGAATAGAAAAAGTCTGCCAAAAGTAATGTCAAAGAGGCCGACAGGAGAAAGCATCTCCCTATGCTGCAATGCATTGGTTAAGGGAGATGGATTTAATCAAAAATCAAATTTTCAGCTATTCTTTGAAAGAAACGTTCTGAGACACTTTTCTGTTTCAGATGATGTCTGCTCGACTTTGTCGCTTCATGAGATAGAAGTTTTTCACCGGGACATCACAGAACAAATTTGCGTGGCTCTTAAATTTGTTGAATATGCGTGGCTCTTACATTTGTTGAACTTATTAAATATTTGAAATTTATCATTGACAAATTTTCCCTTGAATCAGAGAACAATGTATCTACTATAGTCAGAACCACAATGATGCATTCAAGATAATTATGGCTGTAATCACCAAATCTTAAAGACCAAAATGGTCCCAGATTTACAGGTTATAGCAGTTTTGTACCAGTAGATGCTAAGCCTGGTACAAAACATACATATTTTAAAGACTAGCATCCTGTATTCATGTAATGCATGTCCAGATTTCTGTTAATCAAACGCATTACAACCCATAATTTATTTATCTGCAAAAATTGTCTGTCCTGCTGCATATTTCCATTTTGAATTTATCATACGTTTTAAACCTAGCTCTGATAAACCTTGCACTTAAGTATATTAGTATAAACACCATGTCTATTTGTGCCAACCTTTCAAATTTTTAATATTTTGCTATCCTAATTTGGTACAGATCCTTTATCCTCAAAACTTATCAGGGACAGTAGGCGTGTTTGTATGGTAGTTTGTCACACCTTACATGTATGATTTCTAGCCTCTAGGTATTGGTTTGAGCCCTAGTTGGGCAGTTGCAAAATTAAGGTTTGATTTTCATGTCATATGTGGTAAGGTTAGTCCGTTTCCTACCGCAGGTTGGCGTTTTCCTTCAAGTACTACGGTTTAGTACGCCACTAAAACTGACTGCCATGAAATTACCCATATGGTGTAGATGGGATGTTTATAAACCCAAGGCAAACAATCAAAGTTTTAAATCTTTGTCCATTTGTACAAGGAGCCGTAGTGGTTGAGCCATTAAACTTATGGTAATTTTACCAAACTGTGACCACAACTTCAAGATGTGACATCAGGCCTCTGTTCAATGTGCAGTCCCACAATAAACGTTCAATTTTCATGTCATACATCTTATATGGTTAATTTGTCAGTTTCCTGCCTCAGGTCTGTGTTTTTTCTGGGTACTTTGATTTACTCTGCCAATAAAACTGACTTTCTTGCATGAAATTATCCATATGATATAGAATGTGACATTGACGGTTGACCCCTTTCAAAGAATACACCAGCATGTACACACAACAATGCTGCAATGCTTTAGACAACATTGGTCTAGAGACTTCATGATTTACATGTATAAAGCTTTTAAATGTAAAAAAAAAAAAAAATCCCTACCTACCTACCCACCTGCTGATAGTGTGGGTCGGCAATGCCAAACAAACAATTTTTTAAGGGTGGCCTTGGTTTTTGAGTTATAAGCCAAAAACTGCATTTTACCCCTATGTTCTATTTTTAGCCATGGCAGCCATCTTGGTTGGTTGGCAGGGTCACGCCACACATTTTTCAAACTAGATACCCCAATGATGATTGTGGCCAAGTTTGGTTAAATTTGGCCCAGTAGTTTCAGAGGAGAAGATTTTTGTAAAAGTTAACGACGACGGACGACGACCACGGATCACGACGTTGGACGCCAAGTGATGGGAAAAGCTCACTTGGCCCTTTGGGCAAGGTGAGCTAATAATTGAGTGACATTCATTTAAACATTTTTAGAAATACATTGTACATGTTGTACATCTGAAGAGAGATTTTTCTAAGGCAGCAACCATTAGATTTTCAGGGGGAGCTATGGATTTTTTTTCTGGACAAACTTTTTTTTCTCCGCCTAATCTATTTTTTTCACGACAAGTCGAAAACAATTTTTTTATTCTAATTTTAGCATTACATATAGTGGCATCTGAGGGGGAAACAAACAATTTTTTTTTCTAAAAAACCCCAAAGCCTTTATATGAATATAGTTTTTGTCTCCATAAAAGGCGACTAACTGTCCTTGTCACTTTTTGGTCTTTGGCTTGTCTTGACATTTTGTAAACATGCCTTCAGCGAATTGTTGTTTTGTTTTATCAATTTATGATACTCTCTACTGTTATTGTTGTCATCGTGATGAAGTTATAATAATACAAGAAGTGCAGAGGAAATGCCAGAAACGTCCTTTAATACGGAACGTCGGGAATAAGGATGGTATCGACGAAGACCCAAATTTAATGTAAATAAAACCATGAACATGAACAAGACAACAGTACCAGTAGGAACATTGTAAATAAAGGTTATCTTAAATATTGTCTGGTTTGGAAGAAGTTATTTTACATTCTTTGAAATTGAAATAACAAAATCACAGGCACAATATCCATGATATTATTTAGAATCATAAAGGTAAGTACCACCATCTCTTTGCCGAGATATACACTTTTTAATTTTTTTTCACTGTAGTCAATTCAAATGGCCCATTCATTTGACAACATGGCCCATTATTTTTTAAAATGGCCCCTTGAATTTAATTTTGAGGGGCCCTGGGCCCATAGAGAAAAAATCCTTCCAGATCACTGCCCCCCCCCCCCCTCCAGAAAATCAAATGGTTGCTGCCTAATATCTACATCTTCGCTAGCCAAGGGTTACGATCCACTCCCGTTCTCTTCACCCTTGGCGGATTGAGATAATATTTCGGAGACACAAGGTAAGGATTTTTATTGGTTGCAGTAGAAACTCGCTGCATCCAATCATAAGCGCCTGTAACATGATCACGTGTAAATGTAGAAAGTGATCGTAAACAATTGCCACGTGTTTATTGTGCAACAAGCCTTTACATCACTAAGCATACGACTATATTTAGTGACAACTTGAATGTTTTTAATCAACTAATAGAAGTTCCTGTGTATGTTTCATGCACAAATGCATGAATGTTGACGTATATTTTACGGCTGTACCAAGTGGGTAGAATCTAGACGCTACCGTGTTTTTACCTCCTAAATGAAGAGTTCAAGTGCTACCATTGGTCAAGAATAATGTATTCGGAATGGGCGTGACTTTAATCTTCCGATAGATGGCGCAACATGGATTCAACAAATGTTGGCTCAATCTGCCAAGGGTGAAGAGAACGGGAGTGGATCGTAACCCTTGGTTAGCGAAGATGAATATCTAATTTTATTTATGAAAATATAAATATATTACTTTTATGCTCAAAATCTATATCTAAGGAGCCAATACGAAATAACATTTTAATGATGTAAAGTTAAATTAAGACGTAAAATAAATCAACTGGTATATTAATAAAAAAAAAACAGTGCGAACAGACCCAAGGAGCAAACATACAGGGTGTTAATGTGTTCTGGGAAGGAATGCAGAACTATAGAACCCAGACCTACCAAATAATGCATGGGGATCGTACCACATGAATTGAATTCTTAGCAATGAAGGTGTATAATTGTGCCTAACTTGACTATCACAGTAGAGCTTCTTTCGAGTTTGGCAGAATTATACACCTTTATCGCCAAGTCTTTCAATCTCCTGTGATCGTCCCCTTAAAGGGATTTCCCAAAACTGTCCATGTACACTTGGATCACAGGGGTTTGTTACAATTACAATGTTTACAAATTATCCATACGAACCCCATTTTTAGGGGTTCGTATGAACCCCATTTTTAGGGGTTCGTATGGGTAGTAAACCCGACAATTGTAACAAACCCCTGTGCTTGGATCATATTGTCTAAGTGGAGATTAAATAAATGTGTTTCTGGCTATTAATCAATAAAACAACCATGCTAGTCTTATAGTGACTGCAGATCTTGTTTGACATGTCAACAAAAAACGAAAGGACACGTCCAACGTTCATAACCACATGGTACTGTCAGACAGTGTTTCAGAGCAAGATCGGTGAAATTTAATGAAATACACCGCATAACGGGATAATTTAAGGATGATTTGTGAAATGTTTGTGACATTATGGCTTTAAAAAGGGGTCTGAATGTTTTTCTTTTCTCGGCACATGTTTCTTTACCCTGTGCCGCCATTTTGCAGTGAATAAATAAAACCTTATTTTTCATTTCGATCAAATTAAAACTTGTTATAAATTATAATGACAGATAGTTTATCTTAATAATTTTGTGATAAAATATTTATTGATAGTTTTATGCATAAAAGATGAATAACATTGACTTTTTTCTTTATTAATACGAACTTCCGTTTGATGCGGAGTTTCACATTCGTCGCATCCGTCCACAATCCACAACTTGCTGTCCGATCTTTTTTTGCAGAAAACATGGTAATTACAAGACGGTGTATATTGAGTTAAAACTAGCACTCGAGGAAAAATAAACTTTAAGTTACAGTGACGTAGGCCTGTGCATTTTAAATGCTCAATTTGTCTTGTCACGGTCATGTCATACAGTCAATTTTTGGAAAGTTTGCTATAGCTTGCTATTGCTACTTTCCTTAGCCGTCGGCCTCAAACTTCCGGTTGACAGATTATCGCAATATATTCTGCTCCGAGATAGTGTAGTACTAGTGTTTGAGTTATGATTCTTGGAAGATTCTTTTAAAATTTTGAGTAACTACTGTATTGACTGAAAAGATAACAGCTTGAATAAAAAGAAATGAATATTCACCGACGATTCAGATGAATTTAACTTCATTTTAAAAATGAGTATTACAAACACTACTTCGCGGATCTGCCATGCGCTATAGAGAAAATCACAAGAAATCTACGCGAGATTACGTTTTCATTCATTCATGAATATTTCATGAATGAACATTTCCCCGCTCTACTTTTACCTGTTTACTATATGTACGTACGTAAACGTGGTAAAATCCCGAGTGTATCGAAAGAATCGAGAATGACTGATTAAAATGCGAGAACAAGTTGACATTTTGACCAAGCCGTCGGATAATTGAAAAGTGATAATGGTTTGTTTAAACAAAACACAGTTGAAAGAATATAAAATACACGAGTAAAGGTAAATACCGGCTTTGATAAAAAATAAAAATTTAAAAATGCCGTGATTGTTTTTGTCTAAACATCGATTGGAAGATTTTGATGCTAAAAATCATTTGAAAACTTCATTCCGTTATTTAAATACTAATTGTTTCACATTCCAATGTGGATGTAAGGAACTTTACTCGTTCAGCATGCTCAAGTGGATCAAACTGACAGCAGAAAAACATTGACCCAACGTCAGTTCTTCTTCAGTCTTCTTCCAATAATTTACATCATACCACTTCTGGTGTGTTATTGTAAATTCATATCATATAGCATCCATATTAAAAGCAACCGAGTCAGCATCTACTTCTTCGAATATTATAGCTCAGGGTATCAAGACAAGTTCTATAGAAATTATTAAGGTTCATGCTGTGTACCCTTTGGCTAAAATGGCTGCATTTTCACCTCAAAATTTAGATAGATTACAGACAAATCGCGGCCTGTGCATCTGGAAAAGTTTTAAGGCATACCATGCCCTATATAAATAGATTTCAATTGCTTAGTCACCCAAACTCAGAGGCAGTGATTACCGTAATATATCAAATGAATGGCTTAAAACAAAAATTCTCAAATGTTCTTAACTCATAAGACAATGCTTAATTTCAAAACAGCAACTAAATGTTTTACAGGTTATAAGCACCTCTATGAATCTAGTGTATATAAACTTTTTATTCCTGTGGTCATACTGCTGTTGTTTTGCTCCCGCCGTATTGAGTTTAATCCTTGTTCTGCTGTATGTATGTACGTCCTTCCCTTACTTGTACGTACATGTACCTCCGTACATCCCAAAATTCGTCTCTGTTCTCTTGCTTTAGTTTGCCTGAACCAAATTGTATGAAACTAATACGAATGCTTATAACCACAATTCACAAGTCAAGTTTGAATTTTAGTTGCGTCACTTTTACCATTCTAGCGTTTTTATGCTACTTTACAAATAGGAAAGTTGGTGGAAATTTTTGTTTCTGTTCTCTAACTTTAGTTTGTCTTAACCACAGTGGCGGATCCAGGGGGGGGGGGTTCCGGGGGTTGGAACCCCCCCCCCCCCTTTTTTTTTTGGCCGATCAATGCATTTGAATAGGGACATATAGTTGGAACCCCCCATTTATCCTGGGTTGGGACCCCCCCCCCCCCCCCTTTTTAAAATGGCTGGATCCGCCCCTGAACCAAATGCTATGAATCTTATACACAATGCTCATTACCACAAACACTGATCAAGTCTGAATTTTGGTGGCGATAGTTCTACCATTTTAGAGTTATATGCCCCTTTACATATGTAAAAAATTGCTGAATATTTTCGTTTCAGTTATCTAACTTTAGTTCGCTCAACCAAATGTTATGGAACTTATACACAATACTTTAAACAATAAAACAAAGATCAAGTTTGAATTTTGGTGGAGTCCTTTTTACTGCTCTTTAGGGTTGTGCCTCGTTAGAAATGGAACCAGATGCTCCGCAGGGCACAGCTTTATACGACCGCAGAGGTCGAAACCCTGAACAGTTAGGGCAAGTATGGACACAACATTCAAGCTTGATACAGCTCTGAATTTGGATTTTGATCAAATTTTTGACATAATATATAGGTTTCTGACATAAAACAAATGTCAAGATCTTACAAATCTATTGCGCAATACTGTGTGATTAGAATGTATACACAATGCTTATTACCCCATCAGATCAAGTACAAATTTTGGTAGCGTCACATTTACAGTTCTTGAGTTGTGATACTTTATAACGTTAATGCTAGCGGGGGCATCATTTGTGTCCCATGGACACGTTCCCTATTTTTGATAAAAGCCTTTAATATAAATTCACTTTCATTACAGTTGTATTGATTTAAGTTACTGTAACTGTCTTATTTATAAAAAAAAAAGATGCGGTATTTTTTTGCAACGAACCAATGCTATCCAAAAGAGTTCAAAGGAGGAAAATGTATTAATAACTATAGGCCACCATATGGTTGTCAATAATGAGAAATATTAGTACCATATACATGTAGAAATTAGCTATAAAAGGCCCCGATATGAAACATGTGGAACAATTTAAACAACAAAAATTATACGTATTAATTTACTAAAAACAAATATGAAGGATCTAAACCAATAGAAAAATACTAATTCACAGGCCCTTGATGTTGACATGGCATGGGTACATAAAAAGAAATTATCAGAGGCTGAGCTTTCTGTATATTTCAATATTTTAGATCTAAAGTTTTAGGTTGCAATAGAAAATATCAAAACTTTTTATGACAAACATGAAAAAAGTGATTTTTGATAATTACTGACAAGACAATGGTTAAGTTTAAAACATCCAAGCTGTGATGAAATACATTTTTGAAATTATACACGTCTATAACCTTTTTGGAATAATACACAGCTACAGTTGCAAACTTTCCAGAGGTGCTATCCAGCACTTTGATTTTTCAATCTCATCCCTTTGGCTTTGAATTTTGTGATTCTGTATCCTATGCTCAGACACTTGTCTCTTCATAAAAAAAAAACCCCACCTTTATACTTTAATATGAGGCAGGCATTAACTGTGAATGGGGACGAAGTCTGTATGAATTTTTTTTAAAAATCAAACGAATAAAAAATATGCATTTAATATGGGGACAAAGTCCCCAAAACAGTAGAAAATTCAATAAAAAAAAAAATCGGGAAAATTTTCCCGATATTTTCATTGTACTAATGAACTCAAAATCATTCAATTTTTTTTTGTTGCGTTTTTGAATTTCCGGATCTGTGCAGAAATCTACTTCCGTTTCCGGTCTTGTTTGCATGAGACTTTGAATAAAATGTATATTTATCAGTATAAGAAAGGAACTCAATACTAATTTATTTTAAAAAAATTGTTTGTTATAAAAAAAAACGTTACCTGATGACAGCGTTTCTTTGTTTACATTGAATACGACGTCATAACTTAAATAACGTCACAACTAAAATCCCTAACAACAGAACCAAAATCGGAAACGTTACATTCTTTGTTTACATTGAATATGACGTTATAACGTCACAACTAAATCCCTTACAACAGAACCAAAATCGGAAATGTTACGGTAATTCTGTTTCTCTTTTTAACATGTTTGATTTATAAAAAAATCATACAGACTTCGTCCCCATTCACAGGTTATGCCTGCCTCATATTATTTTTTTAATAAATTGATATATTTTTTTTATCATATTTTAACCGGAGAGCACGAATTTCATTATAAAATTGCTTGTCTCCACCGGGACTCGTTCCCCGGGACTTCTGTGTTACAAGGCAGCGTGTATACCGACTGAGCTAGTGGAGACAAGCAAAATTGTAATGAAATTCGTGCTCTCCGGTTACATTGGCGCCCAACAATAATAACCCACGGTTAGAAGAATTACCTAGCCAGGTTAAAATATAAATATAAAAAAGATGAAAATATCATCATTATAGAGTATAATGACTCTTGAGGTGGGGGAAGTGTGACAGGATTGCTTCCCTTAGAAAAACTTAGAAGATACTTAGTCAGCCGTAAGCGGTTGAGCTAAGGAAGTACTTCTTTAGCTCAGTCGGTTAGCGCACTGCCCTGTTACACAGAGGTCCCAGGTTTGAGTCCCAGTGGAGACAAGCAATTTTGTAATGAAATTTGTGCTCTCCGGTTACAATATTGATAGATGAAGAAAGTAAAAATTTGTGAGGAAGAAAGGGATTGTGTCACAAACCATGCTGTATCAAATATTCAATCACATTTCAAATACACTTTATAGCTAATCCCGGTTGACGCATTCAACAATCACTTTTCCGTCAGGTATTTTATTTCATCACATCAAAATTTTACGGGAACCTGTGTGATATCCAGTAATTGAGGACAAATAGCGATAAGGTGTATTCAGATTTGTTTAAGCTTAAATTTTGTGTCTATACTTTTGTGGCTCAACTGTTCAGGGTTTGACCTCTGCAGGAAAATCAAGTTTGCTGTCTCTCTGACTGCCTCTTGTTTAATAGATATATTAATACTTGTACAAAGTTCTACAAGTTGTACATGTATGCTATTTTTTTCCCGACATTACGTAAGATCACACAAGTTCCACAACTTTGACATAACATTTCATTTGTGACAATTAAAAAAGATTGACTTCATAATTAAACACTTATTGTTGCTTGATCATGTTGATGTCAAAAGGTTATTTGGAGCAGATCTACGGTCATTTGGAGATAAAATTCAAACAAATACCAAAAGAATAAATAAGTTTATTCTGCAGTTATATTAGTATCCACTGAACTTTGTTTTAGGTATATCTACATTGTACATTAATTTTCCAAACCTTACGTGTATATAACTGGTCAATTTCTGTTGTTGGAATAGTTTCTGATATCATATCTTTTCACAGCCAAATGACAATAAAAATGTTGCAATTGATTATTAATTAAAAATAATTTTAGTATCAATTGGTCAATATTGCAGCTTAAAATAAATGTTTTATTGAGTTATCTCTATTTTATATGTTTAGTCCAGAGTCTGAATGCATATGACATTGAAAGTTGTGGAAAATTCAATTTAAAAATAGAAACTTAGACCTCTCTCATTAGGGATACCTTAAATGACTCCGTAATATTTGGCCCATAGCAAACTGGTACTACAATGAATATCACAAGCTTGGCCTATAAAATTAAAAATAATGTCAGTATCAATTGGTCAATGTTCTTGCTTAAAATAAATGTTTTATTGAGTTCTCTACTATAAGATAAATTTTATTTCCAATAGGCAATAGAAGACCCATTATAGGCATTATCAGTAACATTGATTTTCACACAATTGCAATAGACAATACACAAGAAAATAAGTGCAAATGTATAGTCAGAGACTGATATACAAATGTGTATATATATATGTCTCTGGTATACATGTAGTCCATTATGACAAAAGTGTGTCAGAAATCATATATGATATTCTTCCTCAGTCATAATAACCTTCCATCATTACCGAACTGAACAGAGAAATAACACGACAGGTGCCGTATTGGGTGCAGGAAATGCTTATCCCTCTAGAGCACCTGATTTCACTTCCAGTTTTAGTGAGTTCAGGAGTTCAGGTTGTTTCTTATTTATTATTTATAACTGTTGATGTAAATGTCCTTTGATTTTTTTGAGTCTTTGTTTATAAAAAAAAAGATGTGGTATGATTGCCAATGAGACGACTGTCCACAAGAGACCAAAATGACACAGACATTAACAACTATAGTTCACCGTACGGCCTTCAACAATGAGCAAAGCCCTTACTGCATAGTCAGCTATAAAAGGCCCCGGATAAGACAAAGTAAAACAATTCAAACGAGAAAACTTATGGCCTTATTTATATAAAAAAATGAACGAAAAACAAATATGTAACACATAAACAAACGACAACCACTGAATTACAGGCTCCTGACTTGGGACAGGCACATACTGACATACATAAATAATGTGGCGGGGTTAAACATGTTAGCAGGATCCCAACCCTCCCCCTAACCTTGGACAGTACATAAGAACAAACAATAAAAATCAGTTGAAAAAGGCTTACAATGTACATACATGTATGTAACTCATCAGAGATGGACAAAAATACAAGTGGATGTGGCCAGGTACTTACTCTTTGGTTTTGATTGTTATTGGCATAGTCCAGAGATCTAGAGTCTGAATGACATTAACAACAAGGGAAAATTTTATGCAAATTAGTAAAGAGAACTTCTGTTCTCAATTCTATTCATAGAAAAACTATACATCTAAACATGCTCAAAGGCTTAAACTTTTTATGAAGTTACATTTTTTATTGTTGAGCCTGCAACTTTTGTTGCAGAAAGCACGACATAGGGATAGTGATCCGGCGGTGTCGGCGGCGGCGGCGGTGTTAGCTAACTTCTTAAAAGCTTTATATTTTAGAAGGTGGAAGACCTTGATGCTTCATACTTTGTATATAGATGCCTCATGTTACGAAGTTTCCGTCAGTCACATGTCCAATGTCCTTGACCTCATTTTCATGGTTCAGTCACCACTTGAAAAAAAAGTTCAGATTTTTTGTAATGTTGAATTCTCTCTTATTATAATTAATAGGATAACTATATTTGATATGTGCGTACCTTGAAAGGTCCTCATGTCTGTCAGACAGTTTTCACTTGACCTCGACCTCATTTCATGGATCAGTGAACAAGGTTAAGTTTTGGTGGTCAAGTCCATATCTCAGATACTACAAGCAATAGGACTAGTATATTCGGTGTATGGAAGGACTGTAAGGTGTACATGTCCAACTGGCAGGTGTCATCTGACCTTGACCTCATTTTCATGGTTCAGTGGTTATAGTTAAATATTTGTGTTTTGGTCTGTTTTTCTCATACTATATGCAATAGGTCTACTATATTTGTTGTATGGAATGATTGTAAGGTGTACCTATCTAGCGGGCAGATGTCATGTGACCTTGACCTCATTTTCATGGTTCAGTGGTTGAAGTTTAGTTTTTGAGTTTTGGTCTTTTTATCTAATACTATATGCCATAGGTCATCTATATTTGGTGTATGGAAATATTTTATGATCTTTATGTCAGTCGCGCAGGTTTTATTTGACCGTGACCTCATTTTCACGGTTCATTGCACAGTGTTAAGTTTTTGTGTTTTGGTCTATTTTTTTTAAACTATAAGTAATAGGTCAACTATATATGTTGTATAGAAGCATTGTTAGCTGTACATGTCTGCCTGGCATGGTTCATCTGACCTTGACCTCATTTTCAAGGTTCATTGGTCTTTGTTTAGTTATCTTGGACTTGGTTAATGTTAAGTTTATGTGACAGTTGTATTAAAGCTTAGCTTTATACTTAGGACTATCAACATAATATCAATGATTAGTATAGAAGGCGAGACATTTCAGCGTGTGCACTCTTGTATTTAATTATTCAGGGCAAGACTAATGATGAAATTTGGCTGTTGAGTGTTTACTGTAACTGTGTATGACTTCTTTATTTGTAGGATACCAAGTTGGGTATAAATGAACACCATTCAGCTCAGATATTAAATTTTCTGAGATTTTCTAGATATCAAAGAGGTCAGAGATTAAGAGCAGTAGAAATGTGTTTTGAAGAATTGAAGACTAGCAGGTATGCTCTTGTAGGAATATAGGTATTATTAAAGGTATATTGATCAAAATATTTTACTAATTTTATTATTTATCTATCACAAATACAAGTTGTTGTCTTGAACTAGCTACATTGACTAGGAATTTCTGATGAGTTGAAGTTTTCACCTGGTCCTGAACTTTGTTCCATATAAATGTATTTCGACTACGGTTGACTCAAAAGCATTCAAAATTCATTATTTATCTTCATCTTATACTCATATGTCAAAAAATGAGCTAGGGATTTAAATGGATTGAAGAGTTATACTGACAATACACATGTAATTAAGTTTCTGGACACTGATCATGACCACTGTATTGTTTTATGACATGATAAATAATAAGTGATACATTGTTATAGTTTATGAAGATTAATTTAAGGTGGTACCTAACACTACAGGGAGATAACTCTGCAAAGTCAGCTTAACGTTTTAATTACGTTGTGTTGTTAAAGGAATATTAAGCTTCTCGATGATCAAAATTAGTGTTTGTCAAACTGCTATATAACCAGCGTAATTTTTCTGACAAAACGGTTGGTTCAAAATTTTTAAAATTTTTATATTTTTGTACTTTGACAAAATTTTATGAAAATTAATTTACAAACGAGCCAAATTAATTTTAGTGAAAGTGTTGGGTACCACCTTAAAATGGTTAGAAAACAATTAATTGTAATCACACGTTTTTGAGCTTGGATGTGTATTAAATGGGAGTAAGACTTCCATTGGTGATTAACCCCAAAACTACTCAATTGGCATCTTTAATCTTTTTGTATTTTCTTTTGAAATGAACAAATTGTCAGCTTTACATATTAAATAATTTCTTAGATTGATTGAAAATTACTCTCACGGGTAAACTCACATGAGACATAGTGTTTTTACAATAATAAAAGATCATAACATACAAATACATCGATCTAATACCAGAATATCATCCCTTCTCATATTTACTCTGATTTTTTTTCCTTAACAAGCTTGGCAAAAAAATAAGATAGAGATGGAAATACATCTATCACAAACAATGTTATCTCTGATTTAGATACATGCGAGAATAATTGTTAAGTTATAAAAGTTCCTACTGCATGTACTGAGTACGACTTGTATTTTACAGACTTGATGAGACAACTTATACTATAGATGAGGTGACAGATATGTTAGATGGCTTGTTGTCTGTGGTGAGAGGAGAGGTGGAGTCAGAACTTATCAACACTTCTCATACAAACATTTTGTGTATGAGACAAATGTTTCAGCAAGCTGAGAAATGGCATCTTAAACTTGCAGCAGATATTTCCGAATTAGAAAATAAGTAAGTTATAGTGATTAAACTTTTAATTATCAATGCCATTTCACTGCGGTTTCATGTAGATATTATAATTAAACAATTCAATAAAATCCCCTTTTTTCTGTTTGTATATTTTATTTGTATATCAGTTTGGCCAGCTAAAGGACGCCTCCGGGTGCAGGAATTTCTCGTTGCATTGAAGACCTGTTGGTGACCTTCTGCTGTTGTCTGCTCTATGGTCAGGTTGTTGTCTCTTTTGCACATTCCCCATTTCCATTCTCAATTTTATACATCACATTTGAATACTGTTAATAGTCTTGTTGTTAATCTCCACAAAGAATTTCTACTTGCAAGAAAAAACTTTGATAGCAGATAGTAAATCTCTAGTCATGTGGTAACTTGGTTTAAAATCTCAGATAGTAGATATTTGAAAAAAATAAAAGGAGATTTGGTGTAATGAGACAAAGATCCATCAGAGTCAAAATGACGTGAATGTAATCAAATAAAGGTTTGCCTTGCATTAATGTCTTTTTATGCATAATATTTTGAACCCTTGAAATACAATACAGATCATGGGCATAGTATAATGATTTTTTTTTTTCAATACATGTACTGTAGATGTTATTGTTTTAGTTTCTATTTATTTTAAGTCTCCACCAGTACTTGGGTAAGTACAACAAACAGAAAAGAAAAGTACTCTTTATTATTTGACAAACATTTTGTTTATAAATTGTAGAGACCTTTTAGAGAACATTGCAGAATTTGAAGAAGAAAATTTTAGAGGAACGAAAAGAGATACCGATTTAAATAGTGTATTGAAGAATGTTAAACTAGTACCATTAAATGAAACAGGAGGAACATCATTATTACACATGGTATATAAAAGGTTTTGATTTACGTTAAAATTCATTTGAATTGATGTTAATTCACATGTTGCAGTAATAAGGTAAAAATGTATGCTTGATATCTTTTTATACAACCACAAAAATTAAAAATGACAGATCGTTTCCAGATAATAACTATAGTATAAGTTAATAGAAATCAATAACATTTTAACACAATGTTTATAACCACAAAAAGAAGGTTGTGATTGATTTTGGGGGTTATGGTCCCAAAGGTTTAGGAATTAGGAGCCCATACAAGCATTTATCTAGTTTCAGGACAATAAGTTGTGTATAAGTATTTCAATTGCTCTGAAATCGTACCGTCCATACGGCAATGTCATAAGTAGAAGGTTGGAATTTATTTTAAGGGTTATGGGGCAAACAGTGTAGGAATTAAGAGCCAAAAAGGGGCCAAAAACAAGAATTTTTCTAGTTTCAGGACAATAACTTGTGTGTAATTATATATACTGTATGGATCTCTTGACATTGTACCACAAGGTTCCATATAAAAAATGGAAGGCTGTGATTGAGTTTGGGGTTAATTTCCCCAAACATGTAGGCATAAGGGGTAAAAAAAGGTCCAAAAAGAAGCATTTCTAGTTTACAGACAATAACTTGTGTTAAGATGTATGGGTCTCTCTGAAATTATATTACAAGGTTTCTTACTACAAAGAAAGGCTGGAATTAAGTTTACCTTAAGTGTATAAATCTCTCTGAAGTTATACCACAAGTTTCCATACTACAAAGGAATGGTTTTGGGGGATATGGCTCTAATCATGTAGCAAATAACGGAAAACAAGAAGGGAAACAAGGGTTTTTCTGTTTAAAGGACAGTTTAGACAATATAAAAGTAGTGTAAGGGATGTAATCCAATTCTATTTATGAATACTGTTATATATATGTTTGATTACCTCCTTTACATTACTTGAAAATTATGTATTAAGAAATGAGATGATCAGCTGTAATTTTTTTTTAGAAGTTACTATTATTATTATTGATTTTAACCATGACTGTAGGACATATTATATTTTAATATTTTATGATGTATTTAAATGAGTAGTTATTGTTGCAAACTCCAATAGAATTTGAATTGATATTTTTGGGGGGATACGGGAAAGGAGGAGGTGAAAAAAATGGGGGAAAAGTGGGGGCTAAATAACAATTTGTGGTGTTGGGGTGTACAATTTTTCCCATTTCAGATTTCAAAAATTAAAAAGAAAAGTTCTGTAAATAATTTTTTTTAAGGGGATTAATATTCAAAAGCAAAGTGAATTAATTGTTCATTTTTTGAAAGCAAAAAAAATTCATTAGACCACATTCATTTTGTGTCAGAAACCTATGATGTCTGTGTCAACTATTTAAAATCTCCATCCAAATTCAGAGCTGTATCCAGCTTTAATGTTGTGTCCATACTTGCCCAAACTGTTCAGGGTTCAACTTCTGCAATCATATAAAGCTGTGCCCTGCAGAGCATCTGGTTAATAAAAGTATCCAATACATATTTTTAATATTTTTGAAAAGATAAAGAGAATGAATGTTAAATAAAGGCAACAGTAGTGTACTTCTGGTAAATATATTTATCATATACTTAGACTAAATAACATATAAATTTAACCGTATGATAATAGCATTAAATTGACGTAAATTCCATATTTTTCGAATTGGTGCTTAGCTGGCTGATATGAAAAGTTTATCACGTGCTTCGATTGTTATCACATGCCTTTCCGTAACGTTATCATATGGCATTCCGGTAATACTCGGTTAATTCCGGAAAATACACCTCAATGCTACGTTTTCAGTGAAAAACATTACAAAGTAGTGTACAAAACAAAACTGGAAAGTATATTCTTTAAAATAATAAAAAAATTAAAAATAAAAAAAAAACCAAACAATTCTTTAATAAATGCATTTTTTAAGTTTTTCTGAAACACAATTTAGAAAGTTTCTTTAAAAAGTTGACTTTTCCAAACAATGATCATTATGTATATTGTTGAATTATTTTGTTGTCTATTCGTCCATATTCAAATGGTTTTTTTTTCTCTCTCTGTTGAGGCATATGATAGAAAGATTTCAAATGTATCAAATTTTTGGCCCGACGACCGTGAACTGTTTTACTCTTTAAACTTCGGGAACCACGTTAAAGGATCAATATATGAATCTGTTATTTTTCTCTACTGTTGAAGCATATGATAAAAAGATCATAACATGTCATTTTTCATATCGCATGTATTATCAGCCCTCGGTCAATATCAGCCCTCGAGCCATGCGGCTCTTGGGCTGATATTGAACGTAGGGCTGATAATACATGTGATATGAAAAATGCCATGTAATAATCTGATAATAGTCATAAATCAAATGATCATTGAACTCCAATCGTCTTGCCTTTGCAAAAGTGTTTTATTTAAATGATAAAATGTAACAGTTGCTAACTGTGGTTTGATATTGTTTTCAGTTATATCAAAAATAAGTTTTATTTATTATTGATTAGATTAAATTAGCAACAAAATATTTTCATTTTTTTGCAGAAAATTGAAGAGTTAGAACAAGAAAATTACAAATTAATGAATGAAAATATGAAAGCTAAAGAAAAGTTGGTGTCACTGGGAGGACAGGTAATTGTAGTATATGTTTCTTGGGATGACAGGTAATTGTAGTATATGTTTCTTGGGATGACAGTCAGTTTATTATTTGAAGCCTGATGAAACATTTTTTTTCTGACTGTAAACTAAGTCCATTTGATAAAGGATGTGTACTGATTGATATTTTTGTCTTAAATACATTTTTTCATTATTAGTTTACATTGGCTAATTTAAACTAGCTTTCAGTATTCTCAGTTCTGTACTGTGTCTTAAGTGTTTATGTGTTTTTATATTGATATATTGAGTGAGTTATTCCCTTTTCAATTACTGTTAAAGTACTTTAATACTTTTAACTTTTTGGGTATCAATTTTCATGGTTTGAGCTATATTTACATTTTCATGGATTTATAAGTTTGTGGATTTTAGTTTTCTAAACATCAATAATTGAAAAATTAAAGCCTTTAGAATCAATGGTAACAAATAGGCTGGATTGAAGGAAATTGCAAAGTAAACAGGTATGACATTTGCACCAATTTTTAGCTCACCTGGCCTGAAGGGCAGTGAGCTTTTCCCATCACTTGGCGTCCGTCGTCGTCGTCCGTCGTCGTTAACTTTTACAAAAATCTTCTCCTCTGAAACAACTGGGCCAAATTAAACCAAACTTGGCCACAATCATCATTGGGGTATCTAGTTTAAAAAATGTGTGGCGTGACCCGGCCAACCAACCAAGATGGCCGCCATGGCTAAAAATAGAACATAGGGGTAAAATGCAGTTTTTGGCTGATAACTCAAAAACCAAAGCATTTAGCAAATCTGACATGGGGTAAAATTGTTTATCAGGTCAAGATCTATCTGCCCTCAAATTTTCAGATGAATCCGACAACCCGTTATTGGGTTGCTGCCCCTGAACTGGTAATTTTAGGGAATTTTTGCTGTTTTTGGCTATTATCTTGAATATTATTATAGATAGAGATAAACTGTAAACAGCAATAATGTTCAGCAAAGTAAGATTTACAAATAAGTCAACATGACCAAAATGGTCAGTTGACCCCTTTAGGAGATATTGACCTTTATAGTAAATTTTTAACCATTTTTCGTAAATCTTAGTAATCTTTTACAAAAATCTTCTCCTCTGAAACTACTGGGCCAAATTAATCCAAACTTGGCCACAATCATCTTTGGGATATTTAGTTTAAAAAATGTGTGGCGTGACCCGGCCAACCAACTAAGATGGCCGCCATGGCTAAAAATAGAACATAGGGGGTAAAATGCAGTTTTTGGCTTATAACTCAAAAACCAAGCATTTAGCAAATCTGACAGCGGTAAAAGTGTTTATCAGGTCAAGATCTATCTGTCCTGAAATTTTCAGATGAATCGGACAACCTGTTGTTGGGTTGCTGCCCCTGAATTGGTAATTTTAAGAAAATTTTTCTGTTTTTGGTTATTATCTTGTAGTAGGGTGCCCAATCAACAAATATTATCGATTTGCCTTAACGGAATAACATACGGCTATATTTTTATTATATCATTGGAAAGAGGAGAACAATCCTCATCGAAATAGCGTTGTCGTCGCTGTCTACCGTGGTCACGATTTTTTTTAAATCAGGGTCAAAGGTCAGAGCAAAAATTCAAGGAAAATGCACAGTCACATTTAGATAGCTTGATTCTCCTAGATCTATGCGTTTGGAGCAAAATAAAAACAATTAATTTATAGAAAAATATCTTTTGTGTCTACATTTAGAACTTATTTTATATTTTTACCCCCAAAAATGACTTAAGATTGACTTTTTTGCATGTAGGGTTCAAATTTGAAATTTTCAAACAGATGTTAAATAACAGTGACCTTGACCTATTTCAATTTCTAGATTTGTTATTTTTGTATTCAATTCGTTACAAGTAATATCTAAAGACGTTTTTTAGATCTTAACTTTAATCTTTTGTTGAAAACAAACTGTGTTTTTCCAGTTTTTGATAGTAAGGTGTTCGTCAATTTCAAGGTAAATATCAAATTTTTGTTATTGGGTGCGAAAAAGTATATATAAATGATTTGTTCTGAAATTAACGTCGAACTTGATTGAATTTAAAGCTCTGTGTATAACTTTGCTTTGAAGAAGTAAAAATTACTGCAAACAGAATAAAAGAGGGGGGGCAAAAGTTATGAAAACAAAACGTCTATTAGAACAGGTAAAACACCCCTTCTTACAGATACTAAATGAGCAACAATTGGCTATAATGTTTATAAGTATTCCAAAAATGTAATAAGGGAGAGGGTTATGTACAGCACCGATGTTTTTACAAACAAATGCAAACAAAAAAGGCGTAAGAAACCAAAGGAACATTAAAAACTTATAAAATGAAAACAAGCAGACAACAGTATTGCTAAAACACACACACAAAAAAGATCAAATGCAAATAGAAAATTATGATCGAGGCTAGTATTACCTACTACGTTCTATTGTCTCCTGTAGTTTTAGCCCATCAACCATGCCAAGGTCAGAGAACATATGGCAGGGTTTTTTTTGGGTTTTTTTTTAATTTACATATCTTTCGGAATCCCCATTAGAAAGATTATTACTATATTTCCAACGATATCAAAATTGATTATATGTTTTATTTATTGTTTAGAAAATATTATGGACTTCTTAATTTTCATTCGATAACTAACAATGATTTATAAAGGTACATACAAAAAAATGAAATCTTATGCATCGTCATCTTCGTCGTCATCAATGTTTCTTACTGCAACCAGATGAGTATTTACATTTTGACATATGTCATTTGCCTGACATGGGCATACATCTGTACAGGATAGATTTTGTCGAAGCAAATGCAACCCTTTGAAAACACAGATTCCCCCTCACAAGTACAAACTAATCTTGCAGAAATTCGGATGACATCTGACCTTCGAGATAGACAAGTCATTTTTCTTTTCCCATTCAAACTGAAGAGGAGAATGCTAGGTTAGTTTTGCTATTTTGGAAGATAGCTTTACGTCTGGAGTGAAGCGCTTATTTCATATTGTTTAAAAGTAGATTCACAAGTAGGAAATTTGACAAGGGAGAAATTTTAAATTGTAGCCAATTTTACGCTCAATTTGTTTAAGCACAATGATCTATTTTTAGTTTTGACTTGAGATGATCCAACCTAACAACAAGATCTCGAGCTGCATTAATCGATTCATCGATGTCACAACAAGAAAGGTTTGAAAAATCGGTGAAATCATCTGAGTTGTCCTTTAAGACTTATAAACAGTGCGCCTATCGATCCTAAACAGGACCGATTACATTGTATCGCATCATGTAACATCATGTGCGGCTGGTACCATGTTACAGGTGGCAAACCCGATACTTTTACATGTGTCATGGACAGGTAAATAGCGGAGCAAATCTTGTGTGCAAGCTATATTGCCAGTTTGAAACCATAGCTCATGCAGATCACAAAATACGAATGAACAACAACTGTCATATTCCTGACATGGTACAGACATTTTCAAATGGTGGATTGAACCCGGTTTCATAGCGCTAAACCTCTCACTTGTACTTATGAACCCATAAGATAAGAACATCTGTATCTTGTGACTTTTTTACTAATAGCCTACTCTTGATTCCTTTCACACCGAACTCTTTGTCTACATGTATAGCATGTACAATCATGCGAGTATCTACTTCATACTCCGTCTGAGCTGATTTAGGGTCCTTGGAAGTGTTAAATAGAATATGACTTCTTCATGTATTATAGTAACTGTTGATATACCATGATGCCGAACAATCAATTCACCAAGAAATCTGATTAAGGCCTGCTGGTTCTCACTGACCCAAAGAAATTTTATACAGTCAGGAATTTGACGACCTTCTATATATGCCCTGAAACACTTTACAGACGAACAAGAACTTGATTAAGCTTTAAAATAACTGCAGTTGTGTCTGCTAGTGTAAGATTTATAGCAAGAATGATGGTAAAGCATTTTGTAATCATCAGTACGAAGATAGTCTAGGTCTGAAGCATCGTGCAATATACTAAAATATACATGATCTTTCCGTCCTCCCATAGCCTCGATAAAGCTTTAGTGTTAATTCCTCGCATATTAATAGGCAATTCAGTAGAAGAACCATGACATATAAGTTATAACACACTTATCCCATTGTATTTCAGTCCTACTTTGCTTAGGGTTTGATTAGCATAGTTTAACAGGACTGTGAATGTGTGCCATATTCCGGGTCTGAAACGTGACCGAAGGATTTGTTTTGTATATTACAATTATAACAAAACTATCAATTAAAAGAAAACAATTAAAGTTATAAAAACCAACAAAATGATATTTCAAGTTACAAAACAACGATCTTCAAACAAACTGGACTATCAAAAACAAACAAATTGGCCATACAACAAGCAAAAAAAAGAAATGAAGTTAGTGACAATTGTCCTAGTTAATGACCTAATAGTGTAAGCTAGAAAACGATTAACGGCACGAGAAAAGGCGTGTTTGAATCAAGACAAAATTATCACTAAATTTGTGTTTTTAATTGCTATTTTCTTTTCACCGATTAACATTACACGAAATATATTTGGCACACATATGAACCATGTCTTATTGATGTAATCAGAGTAAAAATCCTGTGAAAGTAACACGTAATAAAATTGCTTTCGTTGAAAATGTTGTTAATTTCAGCTATAAAAATAGACCTACTAAAATCATGAAATACTTATACTTAAATTATATAAATATTTTTTAGCTTTCTTTATATGAATAATTTGATGTTTAAGCTAAATGATAAGTACAATTTGAACAAATAGAACAAAGAGGAATAATTTTATTTTTTGTGTTGAAGATAACCTGTACTGTACAGTATCTTTGGGTACCATAAGAAACAACGAAATTTTGAAAAATGTGACCACAGCAGCATACGACGACATTCATGATTGGAAAATATAATGATTTTTCAACAGTTTGCATCTAAATTTAGCCGTATGTTCTCCGTTAACTTAAACTCGTTAACTAGACGTCTTTTTCGATACTGGGCACCCTACTATTGAATATTATTATAGATAGAGATAAACTGTAAACAGCAATAATGTTCAGCAAAGGAAGATTTACAAATAAGTCAGCATGACCAAAATGGTCAGTTGACCCCTGAAGGAGTTATTGCCCTTTATAGTCAATTTTTAACCATTTTTTCGTAAATCTTAGTAATCTTTTACAAAAATCTTCTTCTCTGAAACTACTGGGCCAAATTACACTAAACTTGGCCACAATCATCATTGGGGTAACTTGTTTAAAAAATGTGTGGCGTGACCTGGCCAATCAACCAAAATGGCTGCCATGGCTAATAATAGAACATAGGGGTAAAATGCAGTTTTTGGCTTATAACTCAAAAACCGAAGCATTAAGAGAAAATCTGACAGAGTTTAATTGTTTATCAGGTCAAGATCTATCTGCCCTGATGTTTTCACATGGATCGGACAACCCGTTGTTAGGTTACTGTCCTGAATTGGTAATTTTAAGGAAATTTTGCCGTTTTTTGTTATTATCTTGAATATTATTATAGATAGAGATAAACTGTATACAGCAATAACGTTCAGCAAAATAAGATCTACAAATAAGTTTACATGACCAAAATAGTCAATTGACCCCTTAAGGAGTTATTGCCCTTTATAGTTAATTTTTAACATTTTTCATAAATTTTTGTAAATTTTTAGAAAATATTTTCCACTGTAATTACTGGGCCAAGTTCATTATAGATAGAGATAATTGTAGCAACAAGAATGTTCAGTAAAGTAAGATCTACAAACACATCACTATCACCAAAACACAATTATGTCATGAATTTATCCGTGTCCATTGTTAAATATGCACAAGACCAAGGTGAGCGACAGAGGCTCTTTAGAGCCTCTAGTTTAAATTGTCATTCTTTCATTTGCGCCGATTTTAAATTTGCTCCTTATTGCATTTACAGTTTAACACAGGTGAGTAAATACTTGTACATGTACTATAAATTGAAGGTATATTGGTAAAATAGAAGAGATTAAATCACAAGAAATAAATATATTAGCTTAGTGTTACTCGGCAAGAACAGATTTATGATTTTAATGTATTCCGTTTTTATGAATTTTAATAATGTTAATATAGTTTTAATTCATCATTTTAGTATAAACAGAGTGCTTTTATCTAAGGTTATTGCTTCTTTATTTTTAAGTATGTGAACATAGTGCATTTAAATTGACTTAATAATCCTGCTCGAGATCCTACTTCCACCTCCCGTGGTGAGCACAGGACAACAGTCATATTATATAATATAATATAATAGGATAAATGAAAAATAACATTCACCTGTAATTTACCTGTAAAAAAATCGGTGCAAATGAAAAGAAAAATCGGCGCAAATGAAAGAAAAAATCGGTGCAAATGAAATGCAGATCGGCACAAATGCAAAACGCAGAGTAAACATTTGACCTGTGTAAATCGTAGTGATAACACTAATTAACCCATGATAAAGTGATCAACAGATTAAAGACCATCAAAGGTGTTAATTAGGCCATAAACATGTCACCTAAAGAAAACAGTAACATAAACAAATGCTATAAACTCATATTGAATTGTCAAATAATTCTGATCAAAATCAAGCTCAGCATGAAATTATTATTTCCAATATGTACGAGAACTATGAGGATATAATGAACACTTTATCATACTAGCATATCAATACCAGAAATCTGACTTTCATTGATCAAATTTTTTTTTTATGAGAATTAAAAGATCAATAGTTGTAGTTTAGGTTATTAAAGATTAAATGGGTATAATTCTGCATGCAGTTGTAGTTCTGTGACTACTATTTGTAAAGTATTCTCAGATTTGGCATTATTCAATATATTCTCTGGATCATATCAGTAGTCAAACCTACCGATGGCCCAGGGATCTTTCCATGTCTTGATTTAGACAATGGTTGTTTTATTTCGTTGGACACTTAAATTCATGGATAAAGTCATCCACAAAAATTAGTACCCCACAAATTAAAGTACTTTCACAGTAGTTTTATGCCCCACTTAGAGGCACTATGTTTTTTTTTGTCTGTGCACGTGTTTGTCTGTTCATTCGTTTGTCCATTCATCATAAATAATAAGATATATATGGTACATTTATGTAAATTTCTAAATTTTTAAAATTTCTGTCATTTGACTTGGGCCTAAGTGTTCAAGTCATGTGATTAGGTCCATTTTTGAGATACAATAAACAGTAGGTCAACTATATATGGTGTAAAAGTTTTTGTGGTTTGGTCTGTTTTTTAAGATTACTACAAGTAATAATTCAGTCAACTATATTTGTATTCAAATGATTTTTAGGTGTACATGTCTGTTTTTCTAGTTTTATCTGATCTTCATCTCATTTTCATGGTCTGTTGGTCAATATTGAGTTTTGTGTTAAGTCTTCTTATCAGATTCCAGACCTGCCAACTATCCCGATTTTCGCGGTATCATCCCGATTTTTATCCCTCAACCCGAATCCCAATATCGGGATCGTAAAACAAGTCAAAATCCCGATTTTCAACAAATATACCCGAAAAAATTATTGTTTACCAATTTTGAAGTTTTTCTGATCAATTTAAAAAAAATCTATAATTTTACCTGGGGACATATTATGACAAATTAACGACCCTACGCTAATCAACAGTCACAACAGGTGTCATAATTAGTGGTTGTATGTAATCAGATTACCTAATGGGTCGTAACAGTCCTCAAAATTACACAAATTTGGTCAAACAGCCTTTCAATTTTAATCAATTTACCATACAAGCACAATTTGCAACATTTGCCATAGTTCCACAACAAAATCATAATTAATTGAAAGATGAGAACTGTAATGAACTCTCAAGAAAACATTGTTTATCTTGAAATCCGTTTAATTTTTGAAACCAGACGTCGTGTGTCTGTTGATTTAAAATCGATGCCATTTTGTATTCACTTTTACTGTGTTACTGTATAAGCCTCCGCCGGTAAGAGCACCTCTGAATACAAAGAAAGAGAACTCAAATTTTATCCATTTTCTCATTGATACCGATAAGACCATAAGTAAGACTAAATCAAAATCTGTCTTCAATCATCCTTCTAACTTTAGGACATGTAGTTTTAGGTCTGTTGAGTCAAGGTTCATAGATAAGAAGGTTTTTGGAGGGTGAAAAAAGGGGGGGGTCTCTACTTTGAATCCTTTATTTTTAATGCCATTTTTCTCTATTCTTCAGTTATTTTGTCAATTTTATAATTTAATAGTACAAGAGTCATGCAAATAAAAGAAATCAAGGCCTACAAGCTCATCATTAGTATACCAAAAGAAAAAAGAAAAGAACTTAGACTATTATAGGAGTAAAAAACAATGCACACAGAAAAGTCGCTAAAATTGTAACCCTTTAAAATCTGGTCGCGCGCTAAATCCCCCATGGAGATTTTCAAAAGTTGGCAGGTCTGAGATTCTGTAAGAAATAAGTCAACTATTAGTATTAAAATTGAGAATGGAAATGGGAAATATCATATGTCAAAAGAGAAAAAAAAACTGACCAAAGAGTAGATAACAGCTGAAGACCACAACTGGATGACCCGGTCTTCAACATAGTAAAAAAATCCTGCACCCTGGGCATGTGTAATGTTTTCATATCTAACTGGCATTTTCGTCTGAGATCTGACCTTTCCCTCATTTGGATGGTCAACTTACTCAGCAAGCCTTGCTTTTTTGTCTGTTTCTTAATTAAATATAAGTTGGTACAAATAAATTTCATATTTTCCTAGGCCTAAAATAAAATATTGTTTGTTTCCCCAATCCCTACCGACCCTGCAAAATTGGTGCTACTCATAAAATTTTATTGTCAAAACTAAGTGAAATATTATTTTATTCATTTTGGATTTTCAGGCTTGCCGGATCGTCCGAGTATGTCAAGCTTTTTTGGAAAAATAAAATTATTTCCCTACCTACCTACCCACACCTGGCTTGGCAGGGTCAGGATTGGGGAAACAAACAATATTTTAATTTAGGCCCTATATTCCAATATTGTATATCTATACAGGTAAAATCCAATTCATATACTAGCAATTTCTATGGCATCTTCTAGTTTTATATATGTTTCTTGCATGCATGCATGAAAGTTTTAGATTCAAACTTCTGCTTCATTGTTGACAAATTTAATGTATTACATAATAACAATATTTCCACATTTTTACAGGCTGCAATACAAGAACTAGCTTCAGCTGTAAAATCAAGTGGAAAGGTAAATGTTACAACATAAAAAAGTTTTGATGATTTTCTTATTGAGAATTTGTCAAAACAGTAATTAAAATTGTCCTCCCTGGAAACTAATATTGTCAAAACATTGAAGTCCTTTGAGGTTTAGCAAAGAGTTTCAGTACTGATAATGGAATATACAATGTATTTACTTTTCATATCCAATTTTAAGCACATTAGAATGTTGTAATTTAAAATAAAATATAAATTATTTTCATAGATGGCTAGTGTTCAAAAGATTCCTCTGGTATATGTCATTGTCCTTGACTTAAGTAAAAACATATTTAGTCTATAGAATACCTGTTTGGTAAATATGTCTTTTGTCTGATTTGAATTCTTTTATGTTTGAATGATAACTTCCTTTTTTTTTTGCTCCATGCCTAAACCAAGAGCCTAGCTATGTGCATACTGAAAAGTAGCAAAGTATAGACCCCTGGCTTGACATCACACCAATCCAATTGGAACGATGGTTCAAAATAAATGCATGAGGCTATCAGGAAGCCTATGAGGCTATCATTCCTAGAGGCTATCATGCCTATGAGGCTATGAGGAAGCCTATAATGAGACAATGAGGAAGCCTGTAAGGAGGCTATGAGGAAGCCTAGTAGTGTTGATGTTGAATTGGTGTTGGAATGAATTTGTATGAAATTTGACAGTTTATCCCCAGAAATTCTTGGGGGATGAGTGAAATTTTTGAAACAACCAGTGATAAAATTTCATAAATGAAATCAATAAACATAATGCTGAGATTGCTTCCCCTGTCATGGCAATATTGAAGGTGAAAGGAGGGGTCGGTGGGAGGCAAGTTTTTAGCTAAAACACTATTAGCACTATTAGCCAAGATTATTCTATAACTGCTTAATCTGCATTTAGATAAATGAATACTCAAGGCAGCATACACAGGTTTTTAATACACAACTTCTTAATGGGATACTCCTAAGTGGGAGGAGTTAAAACTGCACCCAGATTAATGTATCAAGAAACAAAGGACAAAGGAAGCCAAATGCCACAAGTGGTCACTAATTAACAAGACATGTATATTTGTATTGGAACTGATGAAATTAGACCTCCTGCTAAGAACATGTGATAAACTTCATATCTAACTGATTGACATATGATAATAAATCTGTTTCATCTCAACAGCAAAGAAAATACACATCCTGGGAAAATCCTAAAATAATAACTACTGAGTAATTAAAATCAAATTATGTATAAACATAACTTATATAACATATAAGTACCTAAAATTTGACCAGAGTAAATTTCCCTGTCTATTCTTAACTTATAGCTGTTCAGAAGGTTTAAACATAAAACTTGACTATCAAGATTACACAAAATTAATTCGTCAGCTCATTACACTCTGAAGGTTTTTAGTGTTGATCAAATGTCAATAAAACAAAATGTGTATTAATTGTATTTTTAGAGTAAGAAAAGTAGTCCTTCAGCAGGTGATGTGGACAATGACTTGATATCTACTAAACATGAATTATTACGGATTAGAGAAATGCTAGAATTAGCTGAGAAGGTAATAATAACATTCAGGTTTTTCATGTAGAACTTAAAATAGAAGAGGTACAACAAAATCTACTGCATGATCAGAAGGTATCTAAGTATAAAATCAACTAGATGATTTATTATGGTAATTCAATGAATTCAATCAGATACTGTCAAATTAGAAATTATTTTGAGGTTTTATTAATGTGAATATGCAACTGGTTGAGTATAGCAATAATAGGAAATTGCATATAATTTAGATATACCTGTATGCAGATTTTTCTAAAATTACAATAATTAATTCACACAATAAGTTCTAAACTTACAGTAATTGAAAAAGGAAACTATTTTTGTTCCTGTTCTACATCTAGACCTGCCGTCAACCTTATTTTTTTTTGCTATGTTTTATATGTAGCTAAGCCACTCTATTGTTACTTCATTGAATTAAAAAAATATCATTCATGGCATATTCTATATTCAAAAACCAGAATTCTTTAAAGAAAGGACATACAGTGCCCTGAGAGGATAAGAACTTGCATTCCAAATTATTTAAGACAATTATATGACTCCATGTAGGAATATAGTTAAGGTACTAAAACTGTCTTAAAAAAAAGGGAGTCAGCCTCAAGTTTAATAAATACTTCATTGGACCACAGTTAAGATTGAGTATATTAAGTGATCTACAATCATTTAACATAGCAAACAGATTTACCTAAGGACGCATTATAGTCTGTAACTCTCTAGTCAATGTATATTGCTCTTGTGCTCAAAACAAGAAAGTTAGAAAGAACAAATAAAGTTTTTACACATATCTTTACCAAGAACTTTTACAGAAGGTCCAAGTCCACAGTTATCTTACAGTGCATTTTTTTAGACAATAAATGCAAATTAAAAAAAAATGCTACCTGTGTGTTCTCAATAATATTTTAACAGTGTGTTGTACTACTTTTGGTACAAATTATATCAAAGAAAACTTCATCAGCTCTAACTCAAAATATGGATAATTTTATGTTAAGGGGGTCTTGAAATCTTTTGACAGTTTCCAAAGTGCTAATTTTTAACCTTTTTCAGCTGAACCAAACCACCACTTTACTTTAAAATTCATGATCCAATTTTTTTTTAAGTGTCATTTCACCCCCTACTTGCTATGTGAGGCATAAAACATAGAGAAATAAATTTGGAAGTGGTATAAAAAGAATTGGCAAGTAACACACTGTCCATACTAGGGACTATATTCATGGACAACGAAAATCAATGGACAATAACTGTGGTCTCGGACCAGAACATGTTTAACACACAAAATAGTGACCTATAGTTATGATCTATAGTTATATTTATCATTTCCCAGAGTAATTTATTATTTGATTATTTTACAGGAATTGGAGAAGAAGGTCAGTCAAACAAATCCATTTAGAAATTTAAAGAAGATGCTGATTTCTAAAAATGATCAACTAAAACAGCTGCGGAAAAGATTATCAAAGTAAGAAAAAAGTATCCTTATATGTAGTCACATGTCCTGTTATAGCCTCTAGATAGTTTGTGGTTTAAAATGAAGGTAGCATCAATTCAAACATGCATTTACAGCCTCAGCGATATTATGGTAGATTGCTTGCCAAGATAGGAGGAGCTTGAGCGTTTGATACCTAGCTGACTTTAAAATTTGTGTTATCATAATAAACGCTATCAATAAAGAAAGTCTGACAGGACCAAATTGTTTTGTTCAGAAAGTACTTTTATGTACATTAAATTTGTCAGATGGCTTCTATAGGACTTATTGCTCTTAAATGAATCTTCAAGATGGCAAAGGCAAGACAAGATCTACAAGTCACAGTACTGAAATTGTCACTCAACTCATTTCTTTCCCTTAAGTGATGATTTATACAGATTTATGTGTAATATTGCATATTATTTTGAATATTATTATAAAAAAGCAAAAATGATCAGCATGATCAGATCTTGAAACAGGTAAGCATAGATGAAATAGTCAGGTGTCTTCAGGTATGATAATTAAAGTGTACAATATTTGTTGCTAGAGATAGGTATAGACCCAAGCAAGACCACAGACTCTTTGTAGGCTCTAGTTTAGACAACAGGTTTTTACTTAGTCAATTTAACTTGCAGCCCCCTATGAACAAGTGAGGAAAACTAACCTCACTTAAACTGCAGTATATGATTAATAGAAATATGATCATTGATAAATGATTTTGTTTGTCAAGTATGCCTATAATGGAATTTATTTCTATACTTTTTAGGTATGAAAGTGTAGCAGATGAAGATTGAAGCATAATACAGCAATAACTCTCTTTTATCATTGTGTTCATAAATGTATAGCCCTTTAGCAATTATGCTTTATGAACAATATGTGAAACTCTGTTGTCCTTTTAGTTTTATTATTTAGGATAATATATTTGTCATAAATACATATATATTATTTGTTTTAGGTTATTCATTCAAACTTCTGTTAAAATCTCTTGAGTCATATTATCTATTTCAAGTATAAATGCACAAAATATTGAACTTTAAAATATCTGTTTATGAACTTCCCTTTCATTGTTCAAATGGATAACAGCAAGGAATTACATACTCTTGATAACAGGAAAACTTGTTCATTTAAGTGCAAAGGAACTTTGTTTATAGATATGATTTTTAAACAATTTAGTAAATTTTTTAATAGATATATAGATATATTAGAAAAGTCCATATAATAAAAGTGATTGTTAGTTCACGTCTGTCATATTTGTATTTTGTAAATTATTTTGTTATGAATTAGAATGTGACTTTTCTCATTCAAATTGTTGCAATTTTTCATGTCGGGCGACTTTTGAACCCAACAATATGGTATGGATTCATCTCATTGTTGAAGGTCCTATGTCGGCCTATATTTTTTATTACATTGTACTACCACTTCAATCTAACTCTGATGGATAGTTGTCTCATTGGAGATCATACCACATCTCATTTTTATATTTGATAAAAATTGTAAATTTGTACTGGTGTTTAAATAGTTAAAAACATTATAGCAGTGGTTTGTGTAAGTTTTAGTGAAAGGTTATGGTTCAAGTTAACTTCATGACATATCAGTTTTCTAAATTTCTATTTCTACTATCTTTTAAACATTGTAAGGTTGTAATTAATTTGTGAATATCATTAACTTCTGTACTCATATATTTAAATTAATTTTCTGTAGTATGATTTAAAGTTATGTGTTGATATTGTAAAATTAATAGCCTTTACTTTCAGTTTTACAAACTGTATAATGTATAATAAAGAATTTTTTGTACAAATTATGTGTATCATTTATCATGTACTTTTATCAGTGCATCACCCTCTGCTAACTAACGACCTAAATTATGTACAAATTAATAAAAGAGAACAGGAGTGCACACGCTGAAATGTCTCGCCTTCTTTACTTACCATTGATATTATGTTGATATTCCTAAATAAAATGCTTTACTACAACTATCACATACAATCAACATGATTGAATGATCATGGTGCATAACCATAACGGCCACTTCTGGCGGAAACGGATACTGCCACCAAAACCAACGGTGACTTTTGGTGTTTCTCCTATGATGGACTCTGACGACCATCCGAATAATGATGATTTAGACAAATCTGTTAGAAAAAACTTAACTTTGACCACTGAACCATGAAAATTTGGTCAAGGCCAGATGATACCTGTCAGTTGGACATGTTCACCTTACAATCATTCTATACACAAATATAGAACACCTTTTGTATACAGTATCAGAAAAGCAACACCGAGCAATGAACCATGAAAAATAGGTCAAGGTCAAATACAACCTGCCAGACTAACATAAGCATCATAAATATTTCCATACACCAAATATATTTGACCTATTGCATATGGTATAAGAAAAAAAAAGACCATAACTCAAAAGCTTAACTTTGACCACTGAACCATGAAAATGAGGTCACAGCCTGCCAGTTGGACATGTACACCTTACAATCCTTCCATACACCAAATATACTAGACCTATTGCCTATAGCACGAGATATGGACTTGACCACCAAAACTTTACCTTGTTCATTGATCCATGAAATGAGGTCAAGGTCAAGTAAAAATTACCTGACAGGCATGAGGGCTTTTTTTTCAACTAATTACTGACCTACCTAAAAAAAGGTCAAGGACAATGGACAGACGGAAACTTCGTAAAGTGAGGCATCTATATACAAAGTATGAAGCATGCACCACCTTCTAAAATATAATGCTTTTACTGTAAGAAGTTAGTTTACGCCTCAGCTGCTGCTGGATCACTATCCCTTTGTTAAGCTTTCTGTGACAAAAGTTGCAGGCATGACAAAAAAACAAATATATCCCACAGCAACTGAATTACAGGTTACTGACTTTGGACAGGCACATATAGAATGTGGTAGGGTAAAACATGTTCTGGACACATTGGGCAGTAGATGCTGTATTCTTTTGTTTTAAATTACTGTGATTGTGATTCATTGACCTCAACTTAGTGAATCTTGTATAGATAGCTAGTTCCTGGAGAGAATGTAGCTCAAGTTCACATAACATGGTGATGTTTGTTGTAAACTGAAAGTTGAACTATGAGCTCACTAATTATACTTCCATTTCAGTATTTGGTAAACAGGAAGTTGAAAAGGGCATTGAAAGATGAATGTTGATACCAAATAAATGGGTGCTCTGAACTGTAGATCCTGAAAATATAACGCAAGTTTCATACATGGTCATTAAGGGTAAGAATTTATCAGCCAGTTGATGAGGTATGAATGTGAACCATAAAACTCTTAAACAAATTATAGGAAGCTCTAATACAAGTTCAAAGTTCCCTTGAAAAATGCAACAACAATTTCAAACATGGCCATTATGTGCTAGAATTTCTAAATATTATGGTCATAATAAATTAAGGAGTAATGAACATGATAAAATCAACATAGATATTGCATTTCCAAATAAAGCCTGATACCAAATTTCAGAAAACTTTATGTGTTGTACCTGAGGAGTTATAGACAATTCAACGGAAAGGTTGACAGACAGACAGACAGACTAGGACAGAAAGTATATCCCACTACTTGGAGCAGAGTATAGTAAATAAGACCTTTTTTTCTACATGGAAAAATACACTGATGAAAAGCATCACAAACACTTTAAGTTTATGTTGTTTTACTAAACATTACAGAAACTGCTTGTTGTTTTAATTTTTTTATTGTTTATACAATTAATTTAAAAGGATATCCAGGCTGCTCATATGTATGCATGCTACTAAAACTTCACAAACTTTCACACATTTACTTTCACCAACATAACATTATATGCTCATTCCACACTTACATTTATACTTCATTTGCACATTTATATGAACAGAAATGTATACAACCTTCAAAATAAAAATTGCTGAGGCATGAGCATGAAATTAAGTTATGACAGACTATAGGTTATTTGCACTTTTATGAGAATGGATATCTTTTCATTGCAACTAAAATGAAATTAATAAATTCTCAACCTTGAAATATTGCTTCATATCAACCTTTTGGTATTGTATACAAAAGCTATAAAAATTTCTCAACTATTAAAACAGATATCACAATAAAAATAGTTAAGGCGTTTGTTTTCTTTAAGATTCCCGTTACATAATTTCCATCAATATGTATAATCATGATTAAAAAAGGTACATTATTAAAGTCTGTATAAACAACCAGAGACTTCAGGTTTAATATAATAAACAAACAGAATATGAAAATATTCAATATGTCAACTTATTTTTCTTCAAAATAGAATAATAGTATATATGAATACAGATATATTATAATATATAGACAAACATTTCTGGATTTCATATGCTATGGTAATACATTTCATTGGAACATAATGAAATCTGTTCGGTTAACAAAGTGCAGATCAAACTGTATTTCTACCTTATATTGAAATATTCCAACAATTGAACTTTTAGGAAAAGCACTATTCTAAAGCACTTCTGTTACCACCATGAGACTTTATAAACAAAAGCAGAAATTTCAGTAGATTTCCGTAAAATAAAATTTTTTTACACCTAAATTGTTCTGTTACTGAAATTTAGTGTTACTTATTTTGCAGGTTTTTTTTATCTGTAATTATTCACCAGGCAATACAAAAAAAAATCAATAACAAAATATAATAGGAAAAAGGTAATGACAATAAATTTTTGAGTGTATGAGTCAACTGTAAAGGAGTAGGTCCGGTAAGGATCAATTTTCAAGTTCATCTGACGAATGAATTTGACCTCTTTTTAAACACTTAAGTGTCTATTTCATTTGAATCAATAAGTTTATGTGAAAGATTTTAACTGGTTTAGTCACTGAAAACGATCCGATTCAAGCTCAAATATGAAAAATCTACCAAATATGTCAAAAAATGTCACTTTTTAGATAGTTTTTGTCAAAAATGAAAGTGGCCGCATCCATGTTCATCCAAAATCTTTGTATATGTTATGTATTATCATAAAATACAACTTACATTTCAATATTAAGGATGAACACGAATGCGGCCACTTTCGTTTTACACGAAAACCGTCTAAAATTTAGCTAAAATGATAGAATTGTGAAGATTTCAGTAATTTAGCGTGACTTAATGGTGCTAGTACTCGATATATGTGCATTGTATTGCCAAAAACAACCAATATTTATGTAGCAGAAGCATTCTACTGTCCAATATATATTTAAAAGTTTACATTTTAATAATTTTGTAAAACTGCTATATTTTGGGGCCAAAAAGGGGTCTTACCGGACCTACTCCTTTGGAGAAGACATTCCTGATTTGGAAAACTTGTATCTTATGGTTTCGAAAAAAAAAATTGTATATTAATCTAAGAATTTATCTTGCTGCACCTTGATTGTAAGTGTTGCTTTCCAACTATTCTAGCTCATTCAAGATTCTGATCAAATTACAATTTGTTATAACTGATATAATTTTGTGCTGACCTTTTAAGCCAGGTGATATTAAATGTTAGTTATGTTGACATAAATTGACATGATGATGAATTGCAAGTAACATGTATAACAAATATTATTGTCTTTTTCTAGATCTTGATTAGCAAAAATATCTTTTTCTGAATCCTTAACTAACATTATAAGTTTTTCCTGAATGAATAACACCACATAATGTGTATATTTGTAATATCTATAAATAGCCATTCAGTAGGTAGGAGTTTGACAATGAGGTCACTACATTTTACTTCAGAGTTAATTGATGAAAGTTTGTTTTTTATGCTGATCTGTAATATTTGACATAATCTCCATAATAAATAAAATATGTGTATGATTAAGCAAAACAGATAAAAAAAAATCTTTTATTTCCATTTACCGGTATTCTATATAACAAATTCTAGGTGTAAATTATATAGTTTCTGATATACCTTTTCCTTTCATGATTAATAATTCTTTGAATTTATAATATCCTTTTGACTAAACCTATTACAACCTGGCAAGTAGTATGGAAAGGGTTAACTAGTTTTTAAAAACATGCGAATATCACTAAAAATTGTGCAACTTTGCATTGGAAATGGCATGTTTTAAAGCTTGATTTTTTTCTTCTAGACTATAGGATTTTTTTTCAAGGAATATACTAGGCATTATTCTTACGTATCAAACTTTATATCAAACCATTTCAGGGTGTTTTCTTTTATGATTATTTCTATAGAGTCCTAAGCAGAAGTAAACTAACTTTTTAAAGTATGAATATCTTCAGCTAAAGTTTAAAGTATAATTTTACTTTTTCTACCAAGATGTCTTGGATGAACACGAATTGTTTCAGTGACATATATGTATCATACCATTACATCAAAATTAAAAGGTACTTAGTAATTCACTGAAAAGAACTCAGGACCTTTTCCAGATTATGTAAAAAAAAAATATTAACTTGGTTAAAATTCTCGACTTAGTACAACAATCAAAATAAATATTGATCTTAATAAATAAAAAAAAAATATAGATAAAATCACATTAAAGATATGCAGTAAAAGGGTTAATATTACATATTTATATGATTTGTCAGATTTAGTGCTGAGAAATCTTTTTTTGAAGGTGTCTTTTTCCAAAGAGCATTTTAATATAACTTGGCTGTTTGTTTATGCTTGATCAATTTCATGTTATTTTCAAAAGTGAGTAAGTAATAAAAGAGACTAGTTAACAAGAGCCACTATTTGACCCATGAATTGCAAAACTAGGGATTAATGAAGCAAACTAACATTTTGGGTAAGGCCTTGGCTCATATCAAAACTAAGGAAGATTCAAGAAAAGTTGATAACATTTGCTCTGACAGTAGTTTCATAGATTTTTTAAAGACTTTATGACAACAGATGCAGACTACTTTGGCTGATGTCAAGTGATGGCAAAATCTCATATAGCCTTATAGGTCAAGTGAGCAAAAAATGAGGACCAATTAACAGTGTTGCTTTGTTGCGTCAAATGGAAGAAATTTAAAGCCAGAAAGCAACATGCAAGACACAACTTGATAATATACATAATGATATCTAATCAATCTAATTAAAAACTGATCTCATATCACCCATATTTTCTGCTATTTCGCATGAAGACATATCAGATCCTAGGAGCAATGCAAGATAGGGTGTTTAATTAGATCAAAGTCTGACAATCTAATGTCTTGTGATCATTTGATTAATGTTATTCAATAGATTTATTATCCTTTTTTAATTTTAATATTCAAGGGGCCTTACAAGTGGCCTTGTCATACCTTCTCCATTGTGGTTTATATTACTGATACTCATTGACATATATATGACTCATCTTTTTATTTCACTTTGGACTACATACTTTGATTGTGTAGGCTTTGATACCATTTTAACTGATATTCTTTTACCATTTGTACTTTCACAGAATTGCAATTTCTCAACAAGAGATCCAAGACATGTTAAACAGAGTTAGTAAGCTTCAAAGGAAATTTAATGTGAAAGTAAAACAAAATATATTCATTGTTTCTTATCCCTAACTTAAAATAAACATGAGTGCAGAATATTTGTCAGTTATCCGTAACCTTAAACAATGCATATCATAATATTCAAAATATCTAACAATAAATGCAGCATGCACATTATTGAAAATATTACAGAAATTGTTGTTTTGTTGTTTGAAATTTTAAAGACTTAATTGCACATTTATATAACGCTTTCAGATTTGAATGATTAATTTTACAAAGAGTTTTATGAAACAAGCTTAGTTCTTCTCCACAAATGAACAAATGAAATCTCAACTTATGAGCAATTAATGATAATAAATAAATGAATAACTATACAACCTTTCAATAGATAATTGCACAATTTTGCACTGACCCCTGACAAATCATATAATACTATAGGACTTTCTCATTTAATCATACATCAACCCTGAAAGTCAAAATGTATTTTTACTCCTTTATTCAACACAAAATATTAAGTATAAAATAATTAAACACAAAATAATTTTTTTTTAGACTTAACCAGTTGAAAGAGTAGTTTCTACCTATAGTAGGATTCTTTTGTTATTTTGATGAATTTCTAGTAATTATTTTTCACAAAAAAAAAATATATTTAACCACAACATTCTGAATGAATATTACATTAACTTTTTTATAGAAAAATGTTGCATTGATCACAAAATTCTTACTAGGTGTTGCACTCAATAATGTATCTGTAATCACACCATGAACCTTATAAAGAAAGATTTACTTATATATAGCAGTACACCAGATGAGTTTTTTTAAGAAATAAAGTCGATAATTAGTTTAATCCTAAAGACCTATTTTAATAAAGTAACATACTCAAATAGGTTGTATACATTTTGTACTAATTATTTGTAAAATTAAAATACAGATTTACCTAAATGTAGACACTTCCAACAAAAATGAGATTTCTTAAACAAAAATTTTTGACATTGACATCCTCAAGGTTAATGTATAATTAAATGACAAATTCCCCATCACAGCACTTTATGATTGTTTATAATTGAGTAAGCCTAACAAACACTATAACAAATCAAATAACACTGGCAGGCAATTTTTCAAAAACATCATTTTTTCCTGCTTGAACACTAGTTCGTCTCCGTGGCAGTGTTGGATTTTCAGGACATCCATTAGTTGTTAATAGTTCAACACATTCTGATGATCCAGAACTCTTGGCATACCATAATGCATTTCTACCTTCATGATCAACGACCTTCACATTGGCACTATACTGTAAAGACAATTATTGTAACTTATTAGATATACAGTTCTTTTTGATTTTAAACATGGGCTTTAAAACAGTTCCTACAATATAACTTTTAGACTGATTATCATAGTTTAGTAATTTTACCCTGTTGTTAACTCTATAAAACCATTATTGTATCCAATAATATTTTCCCATGTATGGTTGCATTTGGGTTTTTATTAGGTATGGATGGGGGTATACATAATAAATGAATGTTATAATTTAAACTCTTTTTCTGCAAACTAACTTATTAAACAATGTCTTACTTTCTGTTATATTTTGTGTTAAGAACTGAATACTTCTTTTTGAAACTGTATTGGGGTGTAAAAACATTGACTAAAGTTAATTTGCATGAGGTGTGGAAGGGCTTCATTGTAAATACGTGGGCAGGTCAACACCTTTAAAACCATACAAAATTACTTATACAATACTTAAAATTACATTGTTTTGCTAGGATCATGAAAACACAATTTCTACCAAGCTTATCTTTTTTTTTATCTGTGCACTTTATTGTGTAAGCTTGTTTCATTATGAATGTTACAATTCATTTTGAAATGAAAGTTAATTCAGAATAACACAAGATTGCTGTAAGTCAATCAAAATAATGTATTATGATGAAGCATACAAGCAATGTAGTTATTAATAAATAATAACTAGACATTACAACAAAAGGTCAATTAATTTATAAGTCAACATTATACATTGATGTATCAAATCTAGCTGCATATCAGCAGACATTATAACAAAAGTCTTCATTAGTACAATTTTCATGTTTTTCTAAGTAGCTCTAATTTTGTCAAAATTAAATCAAGTGTGAGAGTGCTAAAAATGCAAATTTCTATATATTAAGCATTCAATTCTTATAATTGCATTTATATGCTAAAACCATGAAATAACGAATTTTAACAAGTTTTTCTGTATATATTTTTTTTCTTCAAATGCACTGTTGTGCAGATGTCGTGAGAAGCAAATGTAATCATGAATATTGCATTTAATTGAGAAATAAAATATAAGTTTGGAATGCTTCACGATTGTCTATATACAGGTACATGTAACAATAAGATAAACAATATTTGAATTAATTGTACTTACCCACAACAGTAATTGTACAAACACCACATTTCCTAAGGCTGCAGCAATGTGTAGTGCTGTCCTTCCATCATCTTTACTATATGGAGAGTTGATATCATCTGAATGACTATGGCCTAATACCAGTATTATGTTTCGTATATCTTCACGTACTAATGCATCAATTAATTGCTGTAATTAAAAGGCTAAGTTCCTGAGCAAATCAGATGAAAATATGAAACAATTTACAGACATAGGTAAAGCAGTCTACTCCATCATCTAGAGAGGAAGTATATAAATACATCAAAATCATATTCTGTGAATATATAATAATTTGTAGGATACCAATTTTCATGGATTTTGTGGGACCATTTAAATTTTCCCCAAAGCACACATTTTCTAATGTTTAGTAAGTAGACTTTTGCAAATCCATTAAACTAAATAGTATGATATGTAAATTCTCACATAGAAATATATATCAATTATATAAGCTTATTATCTACAAAAAACACTAGCATAGATGCTAAAAAAAGCTATTGTTTTTCTGCATGTCAGAGAAGTATTAATTATAATGGCAATAAATCCTACAGGCCCTTAAAGCCTGGTAAGATCAAAAACAAATACCTGATTTAAAGGAATATCTACATAAGGAGCAGGTGGCAGAAATTCTTTAGATTCATATTTACATCTTATCCATCTTTCTTTTTCTTCTCTGAAAGACAAAATTGAAGTCATCTATACTGTTAACATGTATATAACAATGTTGATACAAAAACATTTTGAACTGAACATTTGAAAACAAGACTGCTACAACATACAATATAGAGTTGTACATTAAAACATATATTTTTATCTTTTTGCATTTGTAGCTGTTATTAAGTAGACAGCACATGGTGACATTAGTTCCACTTCTCCAATAAAATGGTTAGAAATTAATATTATGGTACCATATTGTCAATTACATCATGTGGCAAACAATTCTGGTAAGTTTGAAAGCTTTCTGTCATAGGCATCAGAGTAGTTGTGTCCATAAGGTGTCATTGTCACACAACTCTAAAATATGTTTTTTTTTGCATACATGTTTACTATCTTTACAGTATTCCACTTGTAACCTCAACTCATTATTGTTTTCTATTATAAACACAAACACCTTAATTGACCTTTGACACTGACCTTGATGAGGATGGTAGGACTTTAGGTCGACCTTTAATATTGGCCTCCCAAACACTGTTTGCTGTACTGTTACCTATGGACATCATTACTCTCTGAAGATCAGGTCTGTAAAACAAAACCACTTCACAAGTGTATCTCCCACAAAGTCAGAAATTTGAAATGACTATCTTAAACTGATCAATTAATGGTAAAAACCAAATTAACTTTTAATTTGTAAAGTATTTTTCTTAGATCTTTTTACTTGGTATATATTTATTTAATGTATTTTTTTCTCAAACTGTTCAGAACACAGCAATTAATTATATCTACCAATAATAAAAAAAGTTCTCTAGGAAAGATCTACTTTACATTAATATTAACCAGTTTAACATTTACTTTTTAAAAGTATACAAATTACATATAATTTCCTTATTTTAGTCGATGAGTTGCTTCTCAGTTATGTATACCTCACATTTCTTTTTCTTCATACAGCATAATAATACTTACGGCCATTCATCTAAATCTAAAGATCTAACTCTAGATAAATGTGTTCCCAAATTTCTGTGGATCCCTGAGCATTCTATACAGAGTAAAGTACCCAAATTAAGACTAGACCAATCTGGGTCTGAAAAAAGAAAAAAAAACAGCAATGAATTCACATATTAGTAGTAAGATTGGGGAAATATCTGATATTTGATATTTATAATATGCGAGTATTTTGCATAATATAAAAACTTTACCTTTTTTTTCAAGCAGCCACTGAACAAAAATCAAGTGAATGACAAAAAACATAAAACAGATGGAAACTTTGGATCACAAGGCATTTGCATAAATCATTTGAAGCATTTAACTTCTGGTATATGAAAGCTTTATACATTTTGTTTACTTTCGTTCACAGCCCCAAGATTGTAATGATTGTAATCCCCGAGTCCAACATTCTGTAACGAAAAACTTTTGTCCCAGGCAGGACAATAAAACCCACAAAGTAAACTGTAAAACATTACTCAGAATCAACAATTTTTTTTATTATCATTTTTTTGCAGCTGTGATTTTGTACATTTTGAACTGAAAATCTATATCTTTGATAAATACAATAAACAAATAAATGTCTTTTTTTCCGACTTCATACATTGATATTGTTTTAAAAATTAAATAAAATATATATTTAGGTTTTTAATCTGCATATAATTAAATGGTCCTGTTATGAGGATATTATATATTGCCAAATGTTTAAGGAATGACTGTAATATTTTTTCCTTCTATGAAAAAAGTGGTGCACACTGATTAAACCATGTAGCTAGTTATTTTTAAGTGTGCACCACATTTTTATGTTATTTCGAAATAGACAGAAAAAATATTTGTCATTTCTAAATTCCATTTTAAACTGGAGTAAACCCTGAAAAAACGTTGATGACAAACACATGACAAAATTTTGTCTTTGACCTGATAAACAAAACAACGTCATCCAATCAGAAGACGCATTACATGCAAAATCAAATTATATGACAATAAAAAGTCCCATATTTAGGGGAAATCATACCAGAAAATTTTCAAAATAAACTCACAAACACAAAAAAAAATATGAAAAATTGATAAAAAAAACTTTTTTTTATTTAATTATAGCAACAACAGTGTACACATTACTAATATGATTTAAGAAAACTTAAGTATAGTGTGCAATACTGCAATATGTTAAAAATTTTCATTTGGAAACTTTCAAGTAAAACTTCTATTTGTAGGCATGAAATCTATAGGCTTCTCCTGCTGTCGTCTTTATAAACCTCATTCTAATCAAGCATAGAATACCCAAGTTATCATTTGTTAGTTTATGGATACACAGACATATAGAGGGAGGGACAGAAGGAAGAACAGATCAACAAAATATCTTTGTATTCTGAATTATTTTGGATAGTATATAAAGCTTTGAGGGTGATCAGGCAATATCAAAGAAACAATGTGTAGCATTCAACTTTATTTGTAACAAACACAGCATTAACCATTTCCATGCAAACAATAGATATAAGAAGATGTGGTATGAGTTCCAATGAGACAACTGTCTCATCCAAGTCACAATATGTAAGAAAAAAAACATTATAGGTCAAAGTACAGTCTTAAACATGGAGCCTTTGCTCACACAGAACAGCAAGCTGTAATGGGTCCAATGTCTTGATATATACCTGAATTTTAAATACATGAATCAAGAAATGTTGTAGCCATTCAAAACATAGAAAGCTGTTGATGAAAATTCATCAATAGCTACCAAAGATTATTCCAAAATAAAAATGGAAAATCCAATTTATTCCTCTTTATATAAATATTCCTTGTCTCTGTTTTAGGGTGTAAGAACACAGTACAATTTAAATCTATGGTTCATTTATTTTAAATCTGTAGCAAATTGTTTGTTTTACCCCAGAGCAAAATATTTAAACAACCAGTATGATCAACATGTGCAGGTGTTGCAATCAATGTATTATTTATTATAATAAAACACATTAAAATAACTTAAAGTTGGTAAAAGAATTCATATACAAAAATTCAAGGGAGGTAACCATTTTTAATATTTTGACTCTAGCAAAAACTATTACTTAGAATTCCCAATATAGATACTTGAAATAAAAATACAACTTGTAATTTGTACTTACTGGGTGTCCCACAGTCAGCACAGACCTGATTTCCACGCACCCCCCGAATCGTCTGTACACCAGCAGGATCAGCTGTTAAGTGTTTCTTGGATTTACT